>NW_015622672.1:0-3392 GCF_000835495.1 Cladophialophora immunda | reverse complement strand
TTTTTTTTTTTTTTCCTCAGTTTTCTTTTCTTTTCTTTTCTTTTCTTTTTGGAAGATGTAGAGCGGGAAAAAAAGCGAAACGATAGGAGAAAATACAACGGCCTATAATTACTCCTATTGACTTGGTTAATATGTATAGAGCGGAGCTTTTTACTGTAATTATAGTAATTCTCAAAGTCTTTACTTTTTTCCTCTTTACCTTTTTCCTCTTTACTTTTTTCCTCTTTTCCCGTTTTGCTTTTCTTTCCCAGAAATTTTTACTGCCTAGCCGAAATATAGAGGTCCTAGTATTACCGTCCCCTACGTTAGCTGAAAGACTTTTCTTTTTTTCTATCTGATAGATATCAATAACTCAAGTTAGATGTTCAGTGACTCGAAGATAACGATAATGTCCAGCTACATAAATCCGGTGAGTGATGTCGTTCTAAACGTGAAAATAGATGCTCGAGGGATGGTATTTTGCCCCTTGTAAACGATAACGTCCCTGCTAGCAATGTAGGTCCGGTCCGTTGAAAAGCTATCGTCGAATTTTGCTACGAGAAAGTGAGAAACAATGGTAAATGAACGAAGGATTTTATCGGTCTATCACCACCGTGAATAATGTGACAATGAAGTTGGAACCGCTGCGTTATTTTCCCACACTAGTTAGAGAACGGAATGGAGCGTCTGCCGGATGGCCAATTGAAACAAACACGGCCACTGCAGGGCCTACCCAGGTTCTGCGAATGCGAGGCCACAATTGTCCATAGAATGGGCGATAGATTATATTTTCATTCCTGGCCTGGATACTGTAGACATACTTTTCATCAGTGGCGTAGGCTCTTGAACTTGGGGGCAACCCTGAGGGCACAATTACGATATCGAGGAAAGCCGTCGTAAATGCGCACAAACAGCGTCTGTAATTGAGTGAGCCGCCGGATCTCAACGTTGTGTGGCAAGGCTACTGTATTGACGCTGTTGTACAGTGATTAGTTTTCAAGGAAGAGTACACAGAATTCACAAAGTAGGATTTCTGGAGGCGGTTGGCGAGACTGCTCAGGTGCAGATCCTATCTAGGGCGCGAGAAGCTACCCAGCTTTTGTCGTTCGCGATGCGGAATAACAATTCAATTTTAGAGTCTCCAAGCAGAACAGAGGGCCCAAAAAAAAGGCTGAAAAATAAAGAAATGATAGCATGGGAGTAGTGAAAGGCAGATCCTAATAACTGGCCTTTCCGTATTGAATATTCATAATATTTTAGTTCGTTCGTAGCGTGGTACAGTAATGCACTCTATAACAATGTCGAGAAGTCGCCGTGGATGAGATGATGGGTCGGGGATTGCGCGCCCTCTCCCCCCGCCGAGGAGTCCGTGTGAGGCCGTCAATACATCCTAGACTGAATCATTCCGAGCGCACTGTCGAAAAGACGGAATGGCGCAATGTGGATTTTCATGTGTGCTAGGCGCCCTCCTCTTGTGGGTGGCCGCGGCGGGGGGTGTCCCTTGTCTTGACGTACCCACGTTTTCACCCGGATGGATTTGGCCAATCAGCGAATCCGACATGTGGACCGGAGGCTGGATGACCCCCGCGAGCGCAGAGTGGCAGATGCCAACCTTGACGGAGGAATCGGCCTCCGGCGTCACCTTAGCAGACCAATCCTCGGCCTCCGGTGTAACCTCCACGTGGACGGTGGAGGATGGCGACACTGGCTACGGTATCGCGTCGGAGGCGGGAGTTCCTTTCTTTGTGATCTCTCAGGCGAATCCCACCGTGACGTGGAGCGCCCTCTCCATCAGCCAGGAGCTCCTACTCCCACCGTCACCGACCGCAATTCCCCACCTGACAGGGAGTCTCGCGGCTACCACCGGCAGTCCCGATGTTGGTGTGACTGACCCGGAGGCCAGTTACCAGTTTTTCCAAGGTGATGGGTCCGTCATGGACGGGTGGCCGAGTGCGTCGCTGTGGTTAAGTTTCGACGCCATGTGGGAGGCTTCTGCATCATCCTTCGGGCAGAATTGTATCGGTAATGTGACAGGGAACACGCAAGACGAAACTGATCAGGTCAAGCAGGCGATCCTTTCGATCGCGGGTCAGACGTACGTCGACTCTCGGATCATCCTGGCAGTGGTCTTACAAGAGTCAAACGGCTGTGTCAGGGCCCCATCGACCGTGGGCTCTCACTCAAATCCCGGCCTCATGCAGAGCGACCAAGGCACTGGATCCTGTAATGCCAACGGGACGGTTCTGCTACCATGCCCCTTTGACCAAATCCTCCAAATGATCTCGGATGGCACGGCCAGCCTGACGGGGTATGTCTCTTTGGTGAACATGCTCGAACTGGCCGAAACTCTACCGACGGATGGACCGGCGCAAATGACCTACGTGGCCGCGCGATTTTACAACTCAGGGCCTGATAGCCTCAAAAATACGACAGATCTGGGGTCACCGGGCGCTACAAGGTGCTATTCGAGCGACATCGCCAACCGCCTGATTGGTTGGGTAGGCGGCGCAAACGAACCCAGCAGTTGTACGCTCGACAACTCTTAGAGATATCGTCGTAGATTTAAAGCGATAACCTTCGTCTCATGGCCGGGGATGTCATAGGATACCTGATTTAGCAACTGGAAACGCCTTACTACACGGGATGAGATCACCCGGGGTCGAGTCATCTTCGTTCTTCACACGCCATAGGTGCCGGATGTTCAGTACATATGTAGAAAATGAATGATATGTAGGCAATCTCAGGGCGCTAGTCGGTCTTTATAGTATAGCTCCCTATATGGGTGAGAGGCTACCTTTGACGTTTTAATCTTTGACCAGCGGTTGTGCTTCTTTGGTAGGGGGAGGCGAGGGGATGGATATGGCTCGGTAGTGTAGCTTTTGGAGGGTCACAGACTCACAGTACTTAGGTCGTACTTACAAATTTTGGGAACCGCTATGACCTTCTCCAATCTCGTGTGATTAACAGTGTACATCCCGCACCAGTTGGTTCTACAGGGTGATCTGTATGCATTCCTTCCGCCTGCGACGCTTGCCCTTCTGGCGGCATAACCCTGTCGGATTTCTACCGTGGCTTCCTCCGTCTTAATGTCTTGTCGATGTCACTCATCCGCGGCGCGAACGGAGGGGCCCCTGGATCTGTTTTATCCGTGAATAGGTAAGTCACTCGCCATAATGTCCACGATTGTCGGAGAGGAGGGAGCGCGGTAGTGTTTGCGGCGGTGGATGTGGAAGCGCCCTGTCTCCGGGAGGTTTATCGAGGTGGTGAGGATGACGCTGATGCTGTCGCCAGTGCCGACGAGAATGGGTTTCGTGCTGTGAATCCCATATTCTTTTACATCGAGATAAATACGGCTGACAATGACATCAGATCGGGATCTTCAAAGCCCAGACAAAGTTACGGTTCAGAAGATC
>NW_015622671.1:0-3445 GCF_000835495.1 Cladophialophora immunda | reverse complement strand
GGGAAATTTCCGCCCTCAGTATGCTCAAGCTTAACGTTAAGCCTACGCCCAAGTTCAAGCTTGACCTCCGTAGCCTCTATCGAGGCGATGATTCTCGGCCGTGATCATGCTGTTATAGAGCTACACACGGTCAAGCGAACTGGGCGATATACTATGGATATGTTATCCCTCCCCCTGGGTGAAGTGTCCCTAAATCACAATTACCTCGAATTATTCCGTCCCAGAAGTATCTCATGACCATTGCCCTTCCTCTCTTCAAGTCAGCGAACAGGACGGTTAGGCGAAAATCGCCGACGTTTCCTCTCTGGCCTCCTACAACTAACTAGGCAGAGGCACGCGGACGGTTCTGCTCCCAGGCATGCCGCCCCATCTCGCGATGGTTCGTGCTTTCTGACACCTATGCACAAAATTTCCGTCAAAATCGCCGCGCAGAATCATCGCCCTTTTAGAGCCTGGCTGCGCTTTTCGTGTGTCGACCAAAAGTTCGTTCATTGCCACCGTGCTTCCAATTTGTATCTCGTGGATATGGCGCGCCTATTGAACTCGACCTTGAAAAGGCACAAGATATTACCGGCTATCGGTTTCCTGACAAAAACCCCCGCGACATCGACGTATCAACAGGGGATAAGTTTGAGGAAAAGCGAAGACTTGCGTTGCTAAGATCCGCCACTTCTAGAGATTGGGTATGAGCCGTAGTGCGTCAATACCGGTCTCAAGATTGTGTGATTACACTAACGGAGACCAGGAAAGCCTGACTCGCTGCCAACAGAATTCTTGACCAGGGATCAGCTGAGTGATACGGCGCTGTCAAAAGGCATTCATACTTGCCTGCCGATGTCTGAGCGGCAGGAGAATATTGCCGCCGCTCCACCAACCAAAGGTATCGTCTAGTTGGGCCAACAATGAAGGCAGCACAAACACCGGGTGAACTCGGGGTGTTCAAGCGAGGACGTCCAGCTGGCCGCGGATTAACGTCTCCCTGGTCCTAATCGATCACCTAGGTAATACCAGGGCTGCGAGCTCGGCAAAATCCCACCCTATCTCAACAGAGATGTCAACCACCGACCTTGCCTCTGCCCCTCGAAATTGTTCGTCGGAGTCCAGTTTGCACTTAAGGTCGGCCGTGTTCTTCTCCAATCTATTCCGCTTTCATATCAGATCGGAGCAAGTTAGTCGACTCTCGGTCTTTGAATAATACTCTTTCCTTTCTTCAATCCGTGAAAGCATTTTGTTCGCCAAAAACTTGAGGTCTACCTTAAGCAACCGCCCGTTCCTGTGGCAGAAGCAGGAGAGGAATCTTGCTGTTGAGAATAATGGTTCTCCTGTCCGATTCCCAATCCTTTGGTAGGGCTATGTGGTTTCGTGTTATACGCTAGAAATTTAGTCAGCCCACCTTTCGTTTGGGCTTGAGCCACATCACACACAGGACAAAGATCCATGGAGGTGTCCATAGAGATTCAGTACTCTCCTCTCATGCGAGTTAGTTGTTCTTGGAGTTTCTCTTGGCGGCACTCGGGAGGTTCTGATGCCTCGCGTAAAGGGGTCCTCGTTATCGGCACCGCGGGGGGAAGTCCTATCTGTGCCCTGAAACCTCTCTGTTGAACATGATGGCAGCTATGGCATACATCCTATGACGCCGTTTTCGGCCAGATTGAAATCTTCGAGCCCGTGGACTTGTGCTCCGTTGACAAATCAGCCACTAGACCTGCCGCATCATAACGCAGCTCCCACCTTTTCTCCTCAGGACCAGACAGCTCTCTTGTTCGTACACCTTCCCTCTTTTCTCCAGCTCCTACCGTGATTTCTAGTAAGCCCCTTAAGCGGCCATGAACTGGAACTAAAGAAGCAGGGTAGATATGATGTGATCGCCGAGCAACCATTTTCGTCATCAGGACCGCTTTGGCGGACCGTGGGGACAAGGAATCCGTCACGTATTATAGGGTGCGATGACGAGATTCTTTTTGGGTCACGTTTGTCAGAGGATTGTATTTGAAGCAGCAGGCGGGGGCCCATCAGCATTGTTTGAAGGCCACAGTTGCCTAGCCGCCATTCCCTTTCTTTCGCCACGTCGAACGTTGACGCCGTACCCAACATCCCACGGTGATACTGTATACTGTTCCGGATGTGACATGTCGGGCTCGGAACGGCGGATCTAGAGGTCAGTCACTACCATGCCCAGTTGATTGAACTTCTGGTCACGGGTAAGGTTTAGTATTTTTGGCAACTACTCGTTGAAGTCGAATGGAACACAGGAGATTGGCTCAGAGAGAGGTCTACAGAAGGCCTTGTTAGCCAAGGTGATAATGCCCTCGCTTCTAATTCGCGGTGCCCGTGATTTTTTGAGCCAGAAGACACGGTCAATTTATTCCCCTAAACGCCCGACGCGTTCCGATGGGATAGGCTCTTCCTAGCAAAGACATGTTAATCCTAGCGTGAACATGGATCAAAATCAGGTCTCACGAGTACCAGGACGGACATCCCGGCGATGAATTCGTCACACAGAGGGGCTTCAGATATCGAGTCTATTCGATCCGAAAAAGAAGTCCATGATCGGTCCCCCACCCCTCAAGGCTAAATAAAAGCGACAGGCCAAAAAGGAGTTGGCTAGAGGCCGTCACTGCAACTAACCTTTGTTCACAGATTAATGTAGGAGTGGGCAAACTCGTCCGGAGCGTCGGCAGCATTACATCGATCATTCAACTTCGGGGAATCTCTGCAGGATCTGAGGGGCCGATTGGCCACATTGAATATGGACCAGCCGCAATCAACAAAGGAGATATGGGAGCATCTCAATTTGTTAGAATCCAATACGTATACGTATAACCGACTATATCGACTTCGCTCAGTTAAGCTAGAGTTACAGAGAAAGAGCTTATGGTCAAGCCATGGAAAAGCCACGAAGAAAATGCGAAATCACTGGTGGTCGAGGATGCCGAAGCAAAAGACAAGACAAAAATGATGAATCGACTTCTTGCTGGAAATGTCAAACCCACTATATCTGAACAGTTTACGCTCGGCATTCTCACCCTCATCCCAATTCCGACTGCTGATGGGCCGAATAACATTGCGTAAGTATTATCAATCGTAGATCACAACATGTCTCACGAAAACGTAGGGTGGAGAGATTGACGTGTGTAGATATAGTTATACGAATTTCTTAATCTCGGGTATGACCGCCACGCTTTTATCAAGAGAGCAGCCTAGAAAAACGCCTGGGTCGTCTAATTGTTCGAAAAGAGGAGTTACGAGGTTTCGCAAATTCATTCTAAAGGTCAGTGCAAAAGCTAGGCGAAATAGCTCTTCCACAACACCCCGGAGAGGTCTTCAACTTGTTCTGGTTTGAATGCCTACCAATAGTCAGTTCGGTGTGGATGGACGTCTGTTCGCAGCACGTACCTTAACATCTATATGCCAAGTATCTTGCCTCGTCTTCTTGAAGTCGCTT
>NW_015622670.1:0-3447 GCF_000835495.1 Cladophialophora immunda | reverse complement strand
GGGGGGGGGTACACTCTGAGCAAAGGTGCTTCTCACGGCTTTGGGAATGGCCCCTCATGACGTAGAGTTGTCAGACGTTCTGGTCGCGCTGTCCGCTATGGTTAGACATCCGCATGATCCGTTGTTTCAGCGGATGCGGTAGCATGACCTTGCTGCGCACGTGAGTCGACTATATGACCGACATGAGAGCTCCAATTCTAGGTTGTAAAGAAGGTTACAATACGACCTCGTGGGTACAGTACAGTTCAGTAGGTGTGTTTCGGGAGGGTCTATAGTAAAGTTGATGCCCTACGTCAACATTTCCCACGGCCGACGTCCCACATGCCACCAAATCAATGGTGTGTATGGTTACGACACTGACCTACCACCTTGCCTTCAAGCTCGTGTTTCCTCAGCTAGCCGAGTAGAGCCATCATGGTCACTAGAATGATCAATTCCTTTTTGCGAAAGACGCAACTCTCCATCCTCTAAGGGACCCTCACTGAGAAGGGTTTCCTTTTCTCGCCGCGCAGATTGGTCTCGGGTGCCCTTCCTGTCCCTTTTTGTTGCACTACCCTTATTTCTGCGGGATTGGTGATCCCATTGCTGGTAACTGGGGTACAGACCCTCGTTCCTCGCCCCGTTCCCAGTCGACAAAAGAGGGGACTCTGGCCACCTCCCCAGAACGTCATCGTTCAGGCACGGGCAACAGGGGGTTGATGATGGTGGGTGAATCGAGCTCACAACTTGTGAGGGGAACGTCCGCGGAGAGTCCAGGGTCAGGTAGCCGATCTCCTGATGGAATGCCGGTGGTCTGTCCGTTGTCCAATATGGCGACGATCCCGGGCTAAAGCTTCTCTCGAAATACTCGAGGAACGAATTGATCATCTCGGTCGGCTCAGAGCCTAAGAAGTTGGGCGTATTATCGTAATCTCCCATCGTAGAGCGACGACACGGTTGACCACGAATCTTGCCATGCCAATACGTTTATAAAGGACTAATTGAGAGCGATCCGGGAACGCACTATCCCTATTTTGCACAGGGCTTATGGAAACTCGAATCAGGCTAGAGACTTATCACTAAGTAATATTGATACTGTACTGTACGCTCCAGTATTCATGTACGGCGGTGTAGGGGATAAATTTCCTCGGAAAGCGTTTTCGCTACTCGCCTTGCGTATCCTCCAATGAGACGTGTATCTCCAATTCCACCTACCATAATTCTCCTGTGATCCTTGAGCGTTAAATACCGACATCAGCTTATTCGCCAGCTTTTTCAGAAATTAAATCACTCTACATTGGATCTCTTCGTCTCGGCCTCCTGACACCCCGGTTCGACGATCGCTAAATTTCACGGTGCGGAAATAAATAATTGTTGACCAATAGCGTCTGCCCAATTGCCGTGCTTTTGTCCACCCGGATGAAGTCGAGTTGAGCATCGCTCGGCTGCATTGAGCATGGCAGGCGACTTGCATCGACGGGTTATCGAACACCGTGAATGGCGTATGTGGAAGCATCCTCTGCTGGCGTAAGACCTACCGTAAAGTAGGCGAGGCGTCATAGTGATCGAATCAGCCGCAAGAAACGATGTGCTAGTCTAGAAAAGGAGTTCAAGCGACTGTCACAGATACAGTAGATACATGAGTGATTGAATAGGACGAGGGCCCAAGTGAGGTAGAAGAGAGTGACTTCGAAAGTGACTTTCGATCATGAGCGGGCAACGTGGTGGCCCTTAAACTCGAGCACTACTCGATTCCACCGTCACTCCATATCCGATCCCTCACGGTGACCCGTCAACTGGGCACTGAGGGAGGTGAGGCGCCAATCGTATTCCGTCTGAAGCTCAAATCCCAAAAGCCTAGGCCGCTTCGCTGGCTTCGCGTACGACGTTGTTTGCATTAAGATATCCATTCGTCGATCCTGGTAGCATGTGTAACATCAGTGTTGGAGTGGTTAAACGTAAGCAGCCCTTTCTTGGATATCCCAATTTGAAGTCAATGTGGCAGCACCACGGAGCGAGTTGCTCGCTTTTCAAGCTTGGAGCTAACATTTGGCAATTACTTCAGTAAACATGACTCGTATTGCCTCTGAGATGTTTCTTGAACGTAGACCAAATCTCTGGCGTCCAACACCCTCTCAACTCGGCAAGGGCAATCGTGTGGCCTGAGTCCTTGCTAATATTGTGATTGAGATCCGTCGAAGAGGGTAACAACATGTCGCACAAAGCGGTATGGCTCTAGCCTGGCCTGTTCTCTTCGTCTGTGGTCGGAGGGCGGCGTTGTCCCAAGTCGAGATGTAGTTCATCCAGAGGTGCTATTGAATGAATCCTCCCACGCCACTTCAGCACCCGGTTTGAGAACCAGGTGACCAAGAGAGGAAGGGCGCCCATGGCGGCGAAAAAGAGGAGAACACCGAGAAATGACCTGGGATTCGGCGGCCGAAATGGCATGACCTTGCCATCCATCGAGAAGAAATTTGCAGCTAACGCAAAGTGTGATATATATAGCTGGCGAAAACGGAGCTGGTTAAACCGATGTCGCTGTGATATAAGGAAAACTTACCATCATCATGAGTGAGAGAATTTTGCTGTCATGTCCGATTTGCATGGCCTGAAGCGTCAGTCTGTTGTTATCATGCGCGATTTGCATAGTCTCACGTGTGAGCTTGTTGCTGTCATGAGCGAGTGTTGCGTGGGCTCAAGCGCGAGTTTGCTGTTGAGCTTTGGCAGTAGTCAGTAACGTGCCGAAGAGTTGTTAGTTGACTGACCGTCTCCGCGGTTGTTTTGAGGCCTTTTTCCACTCTCTCAAGAGCCTTCTGAAGTCTCTGCAGCTCGTGAAGTTCGCCTTCCATGGCTATAAACAGCGGCCAACACAGTGGCAGCCCAGAGAAGACGCGAGAGTGGACATCATCAGCCAGGACCCTCTCCACCTCGGAAAGGGGCTGGTTCAGCCTGTTAGAAAATTGCGTCGAAAGGTGTATGACGCTGTTCACATCAGCGACTGATCGCTTGGGTGTCTGGAAGTCTTCCTTTGCTTCGCGGCTGGATTCGCCAAAGGTGCTTTCGGAAACGGGGTAGCAACGGCGCTAGCCATTCACCGTCAGCTCCTTTCCGAAAATATTGACAGCAAGATCATGGCACGCTCTCGTCTGGGACTTTGAAAAGCTGGCGCCACAAGAAGTCTTTGCGCCACCACTGGATTGCCGAGTCCCCCGTGAAAGCTAGTGACAACGAGGCAGTGGAAACATACAGTACCTGGTTGTGCTTATCGACACTATTTTCCGTCTTCTCCACTGCTAGTTTCCACTCACCCGTAACCTGGGCAAGCCTGGCACCAAACACTCTCAGATAGTATTCCCGCGGATCCTGGATCGGGGCATCTGCATCTGCTATTCCTATCAGAGGGTCCATGCAAGCTCCCCCGTTGATCTCGCCGTCTTCTTGATCTTGAAGAATGTCATCGCCGATGTT
>NW_015622669.1:0-3539 GCF_000835495.1 Cladophialophora immunda | reverse complement strand
ACCGACACCAGCAGAACCGGTTGGAGGACTGGAACGAGTTTCGTGCGTTCTACTACCGGAGGCTCAAAGCATATGAGAAACTGGTCGCGCCGGCGGAGCAGAACCTATTGCTCAGAGAGAAGGAATTGAAGGATGCCCAAGCACGACTGACCGATGTCATTAGCGATCCTCAAGTCCTGAGCGCTCGAATAGGGGACATTGTGGACTCGAGACGAGCGGTTGCTGAGGCGAACTTGAGAGTGGAATCAGCGGAGAAAGAATTAGAGGCCGCGAAACGAAACAAATCAAAGAGAGAGACCGCGCTGGTTGAAATAGCGCAAAAGAAACTCCAATCTGCAAGAGACAACCTAAAGCAGGTATCTGGATCTGAAGAAATGAGAAGACTCCGTGATGGCTCTGAACTGCAGTGCGCCGACTTAGTTATGGTTAGGGCTGGAGCTAGGCGAAGGGCGGCGCAGCTCGATGTCAAGAGATGGGAAGTGTTTGTGAAGTGGATCGACGACCAATATTCCGCCATCGCGGCCGAGTGCGGGTACATTGACAATGACAGCAGGAACAATGTGACCCACCAGTTTGGGGGTAATGGCCATTGGCCAGAAGCAGACACTGCGTGCTCGGCCGCATCGGCGAAAAGGTGCAGAGACCAAGTCTGTTTGGGAGTATAGTATCGACCAGGAAATGCACCTTCTTTACACATTCTCGAAGAGGTTGCGACCGCGCAACCTTTTCGAGCCGGATGTAGGAGGAATTCTTCGCTTTCACTTTCAAGATACAGAAAAGCTTCTGCGTTGACGCGGCAGAGGATGGACGATGGACCAGGTGGAGATTATGGAGATCTGACGGGGCTTTGACGAAGGAGACGATCCTGTCCCAGATCTCTTGAGATACGGCTGAACCCGCCATCAAACGTCAGTGATGGTCTGCCCTGCGGATTGAAAGTGCGCCTACCCGACCATCCCGCTGGAACTCTCGTCGTATTCCCGTTCATCCTCGTCTAAGACGCCCCGAGACTCTCTTGTCGTCCGGCACGTGAACGTCACACCTCTGCTGGGGTGCCTTGGAAGGTACAGGTGGAACACTTCGCTTTCTGAGATGTGGTTGTATCCGCAGTATTGTACAGGCTGAACCCGGCCAGGCTCGATGGCGTCCGCCAGATTGGGTCGGGTTATCGTGGAGAAGAAAGCCTCTTGGTTTTTGGGGCGGACGACTTCCTGATGTGCCACGGGACTGTATGTTCGATGTTTGAAAAAGCCGGGGGGAAAGTCAATGAAGATCTAGACTAGTTTGATGAAATAAAGAAGGCCCGGCCTTTTTCCAACCCGCGTGGGGACGGAGGCACAATATATTTTCTTCGCTCTCCTGTCTGGCCACGGCCAGAAGGTCCAGTGGACGACGACAGTAGCGGGGCTTTCGGTTATATCTCTCTTCTCGAACGGCCAGCCGCACAGCCGGTATGACCGGTTAGTTGGCCTTTCTTCTAGAGCCCATTTGGAAGGCTAAACCTTCCTCGCCCCTGGGCGGGGACCGAAGCCGCAGGTACGTTCCTCTTCCTTTGATGTCCACAATATTTTTGAACTGTTCGTCGGCCAATTGAAGCTTTCCCGGCCCGGTGCCTGGAAGAATTATAATGGGAGTGTGTGAGAGAATGCGAATTGACTCTGAGGGGTTGGAGGTCCGCCAGTGGTGCGACGGCCTGGAATTCAAGAAGGGCTTAGTGTCCCCGAGAATGTCTTGGCGGAACCCTCACCAGGGCTCGAGACTGCCAACTTCAGAACCCCATTCTGCAAAATAATTGATATGGGTATGATGAGGGCGAGGAGATCGATAAATTGATGCAGGAATATATGGACAGATAGAAAGTTTTGATTCCAAGCATGTTCCAGGCCAGTCATCTCTCTCACAATTCCTCGACAAGAATATCTGACAAGGACTAAAGTCGGTTCCTCCTGCACCTGTTGCAAGCCAAGATGCGGCACTGCCTACACTCAAAGATGTATTTTGGAAGGTGAAAGTAGCATTCTTCGCACTGGTGAGGTCCAGGTATATATCGCCAAGTCTGATGTGCGCAGTTGTGTCGATCTCGAAGTATCCGCGCTGCCTCTTGCACTCGCCCAATACGATCTGGGTTATTAGCTGGAAGTTGCGGTACGTCTCGCTGAACCACTTGATTTGCTCGAGCTAAAAGGCGATCTTCGTTCCATTGAAGACATGTGCACGTCTTCCAGCGTGCTCCGCAGATGTAGCAAAATTGGTGCCCACAGCGGCATCTATAAGTGTTTAGTAATACGTAGAGCAATAACGCAGCGTAAAACGAACGTTATATGATTGCAGCCTATATCCAGTTCAACCAGTCGTCGACATGAGTAGCAACGTTGCCAGCCGTTGTCTCGCGCAAGATTCATTGTCGCCTGAAGCGCAGTGTCCCTCGGGCAGTCCTGGCCTTCGTGTGATTCTGACTTGCAAATAGTACATGTTCGAGCGGCGCAGCTAGGACAATTGGCAATTTCGTCAACGATATTCTCGGCTGATATGAAAAATGAACATTGCGGTCGGCTGCAGTATGTACGGTTAGGAGTGCTGAACTCGACCTTCTTTTGTTGAAATTCTTGTTTCAGTTCACTAGTCAAGAATATGCTCACGGCATCGAGTGGAATATTCTGGCGGCAGCATCGAGGAGGAAAAAGACTTTCATCTGTCAATGATGCGCCAAAGAGATCGCGGAGACAATCTCTGCAATATTCATGGTTGCATGGAGCGGCAACAACGTCGAAATACTTCTTTGGCTCACGGCAGGCATCGCAGTGCCGATCGGGATTGCCATCGCGGGTATCTCTGCGCATGGCAGCCCATGTAGATGTCTCAGGTTCTTCATCTGTCCCCCGGCCAAGCGCTTCAGAGACATAAAGGCCGGCAAGCTTCGACAAGGTCGTATCGTCGATCGACTCTGAATGTACCTTGACTTCTGAATCAATGTTGGTCCCATTCAATCGGTGTGCTAATGCATGATCTTCATGGGCTGCCTCCTCTTCCAGCGCACTTTGTGTAAGGATTATCCCATCAGCTTGGACAGCCCGCGCAATGCTTTTTGTCATTCGACGGTCTGCTAGGAATGTGCGAAGGTCGCCCAAAGTCTCTTCGAGGAGTCCCGCTGCAATTTCGGCATCGCTTCCGCTACCTTCACGCTGCTTGCCGGTTCTCGATTGCTTAAATTCCTCGAGGTCGTGAAGTTGAAGCTGCAGGATAAGATCAGCCGAGTCATCATCAAGGTTATCAAAGAGGAACGGCGATTGTGCAATTGTGGCCATAGTTAATACCAGCCTGGAACCCGCCAACGAGCGTTGCACGATACGAGAAGACAAATAGAAGGGCAAAGCAAGATACTCGTGACTAAGGTACAGAGCTAGAGATCGGGGGGTATGGGATTCAAGCTGAAGTTGATAAAGGCTCATTCCCCTGCGCAATCGATCCGAGATACCTGATTGGAGAATGGAATGTCACATGTCCCCTGGCTTGGTTCTTGGTCTTCAGTAAAAAAAAAA
>NW_015622668.1:0-3569 GCF_000835495.1 Cladophialophora immunda | reverse complement strand
TATATAGACGATCAGACCTGGCCTGAGGGCAGGCACAGGCAGACAGACCAATCCATGACCTATTCACGATCCTGCCAATCCAGCAAAAGATTTTCTAACGCTCATTATGACCGAGGATCTCTCGAACAAGCTGGACCATTTGAACGCAATCGAATACTACTCTGACGCCACCCCTTTATTCACAAAAGGCGAGGGGGATGTGAATGAAGTGTTTTCGGAAAGGCCCCAATTTGTTAAAACACAGATTCGATCCCTTTTGCGCCTCTTAGGATCTGAACAACTTCGAATTCGCATCAACCATATTCAAATTCAAAATTTCCCCCTCTACTTTTTCCGCAAGGACGTCCACGGTCATTTTGCTCAAACGCGAAGCCTTGATCTCCATTTTAACAGTTCGGGGTTCTGTTTGGGTTCTCTTCCAACGCAAGCGATTGGTGATACCAAAAAGCTGGAGGTTCTCCGACTCGACTTCACGCACGGCTCGTCGTTACTGTCAGGGCGTAACCCCGTTTATGAAGTTCTTCGGGTTCCCCAGCCGCCTCAGTGGCCCGCGTTACGAAGGCTCCACCTGACAGACGTCCAAATTCAGGGATTGGCCTCTGTCCTCACTCCATATAAGTCACTCAAATATCTCTACATTGGCAACGTCTTTTGCGACAGGACTACTTGGGCAGATGAGCTCGTCGGCCTCCAAAGTCTTGCCCTGCGCGACTTCGTCGTGACGGGTGCTGTACACGAGCGGGATCATCAGGGTTCAAAAAGGACGAAGGCATTTCCCCCACCTAATGCGCGGATGGCGCAGCAACTCCGAGATCTGGTATGCGATGGCAACTCCGGCCAATCATTAGAGTGGTTGTACGAACATGTGGAGGTCTTGCAGAAAAGGAGGAATGGCGCGAGCCACTCCTGAGCTCCCTGGCGGCGTCCATATCGCAGCGTGGTTGGCCGGAGTAGTCATTGTTTGACGAGGCAACGCTAGGTTGGACTGTCTACGCGCTGAGGACATGATTTCGAAGAGATGTGGTGTAGTTGAGGGACAGGTTCTGTCAATAAGTTCTGTAGAAAAGCCAAGGTCTAAGAGATGCATTGTTGACAATCCTCCTGTTGATCACTAGCGATCGCCGTTACAGGAACGCTGATCAGACCGGCGCCAGGACGATGCCCCTGGAGATCTCTGTGTGACAAGACTCAGGAGAGGTCTTCCGTGGCTGTAGCAACTTGCTTATAAATGAACAGGCACGGCCTGAGACTCGGCACAGAGAGACAGGCCAATTCATGATCTTGCTCAAGCGCTGTTTGCACCAGAACAACCTATCAGAATTCTACCCTAATAGTGTACTCCGCCATAGCGGAGGGAGAAGAACTACTCCTCCTAGACCTAGGACTTTCCTCGCGGACAAACTCCATATGCTCTGTTATGGTCTCTCTACTGGTACCTGCGAGGGAACCCAAGCCAGAGCAGGTTTTTACCCGCCGCGTCCTTTATTGTTCTTCGACCACAATGACCGTCCGGTAGACGCTACTCCGCTAAGTTCGTATGCTCGCTGGATTTGGTCCAATGAGCTAGGATGGTAGATGACCCCAATCCCGCGACCGCGACAACGCCCTGTGTCGACGTCCCAAGTTGGGGGGAGGGGAAATGGGTCACGGACGGCACACACGGCACACAGGTCGCTGTTATAAGCTCCCACGCCGTCCTACACCACAACGTGTCGGAGGACCGGGAGTGCGTCCTGTTCGGTGACCAAGCCTTGGAGAATGTGGGAGCGAAAGCCAGGTTCATACATCGCATAAGCAATGTCGATTATCACCGTCAGATGCTCGAGGCTCCTAGGAAGCTTCCTAGCCAACTGCTGGCTCGGGACTTTGTCGAACAATTCTTGTCGCCGGCATGTGCGACAGCCTCGCCGACCCACCAGCAGCTCCGCGGCAATGGTTAACACTTTGAGGGAGCTGAGACTTTGCAGTGACCGCAAGATGTGACGATCGCGGGGACAGCGCCATGGCCGCCACCGAAATTGACCCTGTGTCTGGAATTCCAGGCGGAGGACAGTCAGGCTATCTCGCAACCCTGTCAAGGCTCGGTCGAGATCCTGAGTAATGCTCCCTTCACAGACGCAATGAACGTCACCCGGAGCACAGGTGTTCGGTGGTCGTCGCCAAATCAGTGTTTGGAGATATGGGAAACGTGGGAGCAGGGACTCGAAAGTCGGTCCTGCCACCACCACCGTATCGAGGATCAGAGTGGTCGCCGTCGCGGTCAGTCCGCCGCCATCGGGCACCGTGGCACTTCCTATCTGTCCTCCTATGATGTGTATCGTGCGTATGGCCTGTCGCGTCCCCAGATAAAGAATGTCCGAGGTGTCCCAGAGGGGCCGCACCGTTCCTCCGAAGTGGTCATGGGCGTTGGGGGCCATCCACGTGTGAACCCCATGCCTACCGCCAAGTCGTATCGTCCAGGACGCGGTCAAGGACAAGTGCTCTAGATGCGTTAACGAGCTCAGCGCCGCGGCCCAGTCGTCGAATAAAGGCCCGTCGCAAGCCGTATTAGCCCGTCCACTCGACGTGGCGATGGACTTGCCCGTGAAAACGAGATCGCTCATGAGATAGATCTCTCGGACGTAGGGTCGAAGCTCGGCCGACTCACAAACTTTGTGCAACCATAAATGCAGTGCGTCTTGGTCGACGATCCGAGCCTCGGCCGGGGGTATCTTCGCTATGGCGGTAGAGTCGTGACCCTCGCCTTCCCGGAAGCCGTTGTCGTCAGATAGAGCTCGATCGCCGAGCTTTTCAAAATAGATCACTTGATAGAGCTTGGGACCGAAGATGGATCTCCACTCTCGACACACGCGCACGGCATATCGCGCAGCCAGGCCCACGAGGGGAATATTGTCGAGAATTTCCCTAGGTAAATGGTTGATGTGCATATTTCTCGGGAATCAGAGTTGGGATTCAAGTTCTTTGTCCTCCCGTCTACATGCTATAGCGGCTTTCGAAACTGATCGTCCCAAGGTTGATCGAAGCAATCTCGGTGGAGATGATACTGTATGGCCCTGCACATATAAGTCCACCCGAGTGTTCATCTCCCTCTCGCCGTGAGTGGGGAGTTTGCGAAATCCAAACTCATATCGCAGATATGGTGATTGTTAGCGGCTATCGCTTACGTATTTGGTTGTTACCCCTGAACATTTTGACCGATTCATGTCGCGACGTCTATGGCTCAACTGCTACTATTCGACCGAGCGGTTAACGAAGCGTTGACCCGAGGGGGGGATGACGGATGGCGCCTCTTATGACTCGAGAGGTTTTCTGGCGGTAACAGATGGGATTGGTCGACATGGATCTCTCGAGTAGAAGGGATTCAGGAATCGAGGGAATGGAATGAATGATATTGGCTACGCACATGTCTAGAGCCCCCGGTGGAGTACACATTGTAAGGCGGCACGTGCAAACCTCCACATTGTTTCTACTGGCTCTCTGGCTCCTACCAGACGATTCAGAGGGAACGGAGATGATTTGCTGGAAGCTTTCGATTTCCATTCGCATACTAGCCAGCCTTTTTTTTTTTT
>NW_015622667.1:0-3583 GCF_000835495.1 Cladophialophora immunda | reverse complement strand
GGGGGGGGGCTTGAGGATGTTCACAGTCTGCTTTGTCCGGGCCATCTTCGTTCAGTGGGGAAGGAGTAGATGATAGAGTCGTGCGGATTCGGGTGCGGCGAAAACTTCAATTTAATGGTTGATAGATGAGCAGCTACGGAGTCTACTCCTGGTGGGACACGAGCTTATATCTCTTCCTCTGCGACGTGGACGACATCGTCAAGGATTGTGATATCTTCAAGGGCAAAACGCCACCTGAATTCGAGACTTGTCTGCCTGATTGAGAGGGGTGGCGCGATAGCGTCGCGAGCCCGCCAAGTGCGGCGGACGGCAGAAGGAACGCGGGACATTAGTGTGCGCGGGCGACCCAGTTGCAGGTGGAGGACGATAGTGTGAGTGACAGGGAGAAGTCACGGACGTAACAGTGAAAACGGCCCTGCCCTTTCCCGAAGTTCCTCATTTGAACCTGACACTCGGCCCCCTTCGCTAGACGCGGAAGGGTTGTTGATGGCTACCTCGAAAGTCTTGTACCGTAGCAGCTCTCTCGAGTCAGAATTGAGAATGTCAAATAGATGGAATGGTGTGGAGTAGACATCAGCTGGAGAGAAGAATTAGGGAAGAGATAATCGTTAGACCTATCCTAAACGAGAATATAACCACTGAAACCATCCTCAAATATCGCGCCGGGCTTTGGTGCAGCGTTTGACCATTGTCCGCACCCTAAAGCGGCTGGCTGGACTGCGAGCTGACTATACGTCTCCCCAAGTAAAGATAGACATGATGCCTTGGAGTGGACTGGGGTTCCAACCGCGGTGAGAGGCCGAATCACCGTCTAGGAGGAGACACAGGGGCTAAGGGCGATCGTGATCGACGATCTGGGTTGTACGGGAATCCATCTTTGTATGAGACTTGTCTGCGCGGTTGACGAACTCTTCACCGCCGCCACCCTTGGATGTACGATAGTGACGGTAGCTCGGCAAGATCGACACAGACCAGGAAGTCGGTTTCACTCAGTCCCACTTCTGCTGAATTTGAGATAGGAGATTAGAAAACAGAAAGCCCGTTGGGATGGCTCGAAATGCGGTAGCGTCCGAGGTAGGACGAGGGACGTATTGTGAGGGAGATCAACCTCCCAGGTGGAGTCTCACGTAGCACCACCATTGCTCTTCGGTTCTGTCTCCGGGCTCTTAGACGATCAAGAATCTCTTAGATTTACTGCTCATCAGTGATGGACTAGTCGTGCCGGATTCGTCCCAGTCAGTCGTCGTTCGTAGTTACATTCGAAGCAAGATGCTCCGCCCTTTCAGCACCTTAGCCTTGGAAATGACTGGTACGCAGAACATTCTTCATACCCGCTACGGCATCTCGCATTGTATCCATGTACGCACCAGGGGGATTTCCTTGCATCGCAGGAATGCAAACGGCAACACTGTCATCGCTCTGAACCCAAGTGGCCCCCAGCTACCTAGTGCTGTAGCATGTTAGCTAGCTAGAGGGTGTCCGCTGGCAAATTGAGTCGACAGCTACGCAGAATTCCTCGTATTGAGATTGAAATCATTTCGTAAAAACAGCCGTTTTTGTTACCCCATCGTTACCCCGAGGACGGAAATCGTGACCTAAATCCAGACCGTCGACATTATCGGCCACGAAGCCTCGGATTTTGGTCCCAGGCATGTGGTCGGGTTGAGCACCTTTTCGAGTGGGATAGGTGG
Organism: Cladophialophora immunda; assembly: GCF_000835495.1. Lineage (NCBI taxonomy): Eukaryota > Fungi > Ascomycota > Eurotiomycetes > Chaetothyriales > Herpotrichiellaceae > Cladophialophora > Cladophialophora immunda. Next base: position 1,892 of record NW_015622667.1, on the reverse strand, counting down.
CAAAGTCAACAGGTACTTGGCCAAGTTGAAATGCGAGGTTGATACCGATGGGGGAGAGGGTTCTCGTTGCTCAGATTTTGAATTCCAGAGCCCTGGCGATTTTTGACTTCCTATTATGCTTATTGTAGGTTTTCACCATGTTCAAATCATATTTAGGGTATCTTTCATTAACATTAGCCATAACGAACTTGCAGATTTGAACCTTTTTAAGTCCTGATACGCTTATTATCTTTGTTCTATTGAATTTTCTGCTAGAATAAACCCATCGGTAAGAAGGCAAACCCCGCTTAAACTTTTCTTTCGTCGTCTCTTCCGTGGCCACAGCTATACGTTTAGTCTCGATTTTCGCGATCGTGAAGATAGAGTGTATAGAAGGCAATTCCTTTACCGATCGTCGTTTAGATGTTTTTGTGCAGGTTCCCGGCAACGTCGGCGTGCGAGGTTTTTGCTGCTGAGTGGCAGTACAATTGGAACACCGCATCCGTGCTCCATATTATGAATAGCTTTCCTTGTTACCTTTCTCATCCTTCAAAAAGGATTGGGTAGCTCTATCGGTACATACCCTCGAGGGCTTGTTAGTATGTCGAGCGGCGTATGAAGTCGACGTCACGCAACTAACTTGACCAGACGGATTGGTAGTCGGACAATCGACTATATCTAGGTCTGACCGTCAGTGACCCCAGCAGACAGCTACCAAACCGCCAGCGTTATTTCTTTTGTCCATCGTGTTCTAGATATAGTATTACGAGCTGCTACACAACAATTTTGCCGCAATCGGTACCATGTGCTATACCACCACACAACTCTGCTTGATCTGTGGGAAGAAGGTCCAAAAGCCGTTGACGGAACCATGTTCTATAGACCTACCCAGTCAGACAGATACGCACTCGGTTACACAAGAAGTTGTCATAACGTACCACGATGATTGTATGTCTAAGTTCCAGGACATGAACTTGGACGCAACCGACGTCATGAAGTCTTTCCCCCAGCACGCCTTCAACTTGATAATGACCGTGTCCACGCAGGCAAACTCAAAGGTGAAGATTGTTTTGTGCAGGGACCAAAATGTCGAAATCAAGATGAGCACAAAACAACTCCAAGACCTTGTCAAGGACAAAAAGGATGTCCAGGGTGATATGTTGTATCCAGGGATAATATCCTCACGTGCTTCACTTTTATATTCTCAATCTCGGCTCTAGCCGTCTCTACCATTGTCGAAATCTCGATGGGGGGACCAAGTTGAATAATGGACTGCCGGTCATGCACCCGCCACGTCAAACTCACCGCCAATCCATAGACTCAAGGCTCGCATTGGCGCTTATCTCTATCTACCATAAGCGATGTCATTGGGTCGGTTCTCACAGCAAATGGATCCGATAGCTACGCCCGCAAGGGTCATGACTAGAAGAAGACTGAGTAACGCCCTGAATACTGTATTAACCCCGAATATGGGCACATTCTCCATCCACGATGCTCGGCGGAATGGAGTACTTGTAGGTTCACTCGCCTGCTAGTTCTGCAGAGCCATCTAGTGCTCCATCTCATCACAACGTAGTATCCACAGAACACTATCCACTGGACAAACGTCGGTCACCGTCGCACTGCTGATACTGAAAAGCTCGAGCGGTGATGAAGCCACTGCCCGCCGACGCTACAGCTATGGACGTTGCTCCTGAGCTCGACATGGAGAGACTCGAAGCCGAGATGTCGATATGAGGCCGAGTTCGAAGGAGAGGTGACGCTGACGTTCCTCGCCTAATTTAATTTCATATTCTAATCTCACAAGGTCGATGGTGGCAAGCGCTGAAGGGCATTGATTTCACTTTACCGCCTTTTTTAGACATCGATGAAGAAAATCGGCCACTTAGAGAAGAGCGCCGAGTTTTTTTTTT
>NW_015622666.1:0-3584 GCF_000835495.1 Cladophialophora immunda | reverse complement strand
CTGAGGCAAAGAAGAAGGCTGTTGCGCAGAGAGAGCATGATTACTACATGAAACTGGCCGAGGAGGCGACGGAGGTCGACGATGCCGTCCGTTGGAAAGCGAAAGCGACTGCAATCACGCTGTGGGGCTAAAAAGATACCGCTGTCTTCTTGTCCATTATTGCAGTGACATTTAATGGACGAGCAATGAGGCCGAATAAGGGCATATATGTCATTCGACTATGAGGTGCTTGGCTTCTGCGAATTGGGGACTGAATCAACGTGAAACAATCGTAGCTGAAGTGTTTTAAAGAAAGCTCAACTTCTGGGTCCGCCCCTCAGTCGAGCGTATCACCGCCTGCTCACGTCGTACTTTATCCCAGCATCCACACCGCAGGTAGACTTCTTGTGTAATTGCCTTTTTGACCTCGCCTTCCTCCGTAGAGCCAACCGCCTCGATGAACGCCGCAGGCACGTGAAGCTCTCCCAGATGATATTCTTGGTCGTGATAGTGCGAAGGGAGACGAACACACCGCTTCGCTAAGCTTAAATTCCCCGTTTCTACACTCCTTCTTGAATACAGTACAATGGTTCTCAGCTCAGATGTTATATTCCATTGAATCTGCATCGTTAATTGCTAACCTCGCACCAGCCAGAGCTTTCACGTGCAAGATTTTACGCAAAATCTATTTTCCGCGGACTTTGTAATGGCAATACAGGGGATTCGGTGCCAAGCCCCGCGATCGTATTGCGGGGTTCTCCACCCGCCGTAGCAGTACTCCACAAAGGGTTCTCTGCACCCTGAAATAGCAGCACAGACTACGACAACTACAGGTAGTAGTATAAAAATCGGTAGGATAAGATAAAGTTATAGGATGCCCTATGTCTAGCAAGTCAGCAATGGAGCAAAATGCGAATTGGTGTTCTGAGTCGAGGATCTGTCGTGCCTCCGTTTTCGATGGGTCGCTGAAATCATGGTCTCTGGATATTAGATTCAGGTATGTATGTACGGCAGTCGGCCATGTGATACCCAGGTGGCTTCGAATCGCCGAGAAATGTGTATCTAGTGGACGAAACCTAGTTGTGGCGAAGGATAAGTGTTTCCGTTCGAGAGACTACCTGCCTGTTTCACGATACAGGGCGTTTCATTGCATAGGGATGTGGGTTAGTAGATGTAGGGGATTCATTATCCTCATGAACCGAATATGGTCAAAATAGAACAACGTATTTGCAGCCCGGGGGTAGAGTAGAGGATCCGGAGCGATATCCTTCCGTATTCCTTTCTCGGCCCATTTGCTCTTCTTACTCTTCCCTATCACCCTTTATAGAAATGGTCAGTGTAAATCTACTAACCCACATCCCGAACTCATACATAGGCTCAGGATTCTCTATGAGAGTCATCCAATCAAAGCCTTCCGCCACATACCAAAATTACCAATCACCACTTCCTCAAGGTGGTGAAAGCTTCTCGCACCAATCTTCACCGAACACCAACCCGCACATTGTCGCCACCACACTTCGAATGAGCCTTCTGAACCCTCAAAATGAATGATAAACATGTAAAGCTATATCGGGCTGGCTTCGAACCAATTATTTTGAAGGTTCGTGACGACACGGAGGGTTGTATAAGGCGATGCAAGGTACATTTGGCGACTATCCACACGGCCGGAATACTAGTGCGACATTCCTAATACCCGTAATGCTTGGTTTCGTTGTCACCAATCGCCTACCTCCTAGCTCATTTTCTTGCCACGCAGTTCTTTCCGGCAGATACTACTCAGGCTTCGCTAGAACTCGCTCAGTATGCACCGAAATCCTCTGTTCCTCTGCTGGAGACGATTGAGAGCTATCAGAACAACCTATTGCCCCGCCTGCGAATCACCTCGGCCTCCAAGAGGGCCTGGAGTATATTCAGTCCTATTTCCCGGCAGACAAGCAATTATCTGACATGATTTCTCAGCCATCCATATGCAGACGGTCCCCAGGATCCTGTAGAATTCGTCATGTTCCTCCATTGAGTCACAGCTCAACCCCGGCCCTGCATTACAATAACAATAAGCCAATTGCTCAAATTTTTTCAGCAGCTACACTCAGATCCAGCATCCGGTACTCATCCGCAGCTGCTATGATAGCCTGGAAATCGTCGCGTATGCGAAGGTTGGACCAGTCTCTCATTTTCGGATGCATTTCAAGGTCCCGCAACAACCACTTCAATGTCTCGGGGTCAATGTCGGTCATGTCCACATTGTTCGGGTCGGATGCTAGCATGCCGGACTCTGCCGCCGCGGATCTTTTCTCAAAAAATGGTGATCGTGCCTCCATTAGCCAGCGACACCCCTGATATCGTTCATTCCCTCTCGCTAGGACATATATTTTCGGATAAGAGTATTTCTTCAATAGGTCGAAGGCAACATTTGGGATATTAGCAAAAAACAAAGAGGCGTCAGGTTCCTCCGAGCTTTGGCGATCTTTACTCCATCTTTGCAGCCCTGCCACTTGGCGCTTGATGTCTTCCAGGAACATATCTTTCAACCTATAAAAGCTGTCATGATCGTCGGAGTGTCGAAGAATGAAGTCCAAGGTTTCGACGGGACCACGCCTTAACGTCTCCGCCACAAACTGATTTAATCCACAGGGAATGGAGCTCAAGCTGGCTGATTCCTTCAAAATGGGCTCAGCTCGGGTCAGACTCTCCAGATCATACTTGGCATCTCTTAATGTGTCTTCGAGCTCCTGCGACGCGGTACGCCTCTGTCTTTGATCACAGCTTTCGTAGTAATTTTTTGAATTTGTTCCAAAAGGACCGTCGTAGAGAAGATGCTGAACTCCTTCCAAATCCTTGGTAGCGGAACAATAATATCCCATCTTCCAATCCTCATGTTCCGTCCTATCGTGTTGTATCACCTCGGCTAGCTCTTTCCACTCTCGGTCGTTCATGGAAGACACGTACAGCACATATTTGCCATCATGCCAGGCGAAGCTTGATGCTGCAAAAACTCTCGAGGTTGTAATTTCTCTTTGACATGCTGCACAACATGTGAAGCAAAACATTCTCGACCCTGTAAAAATTTCACATAGTAATAATGGTTGACCAATGTCTCTCGTTAAAGTGAAGGTTTTGCCCTGGAGTGTTTTTCCCTGAAGTCAAGAGTTGCTCTAGTAGAACATTTAATGAATCCGCTCCCCTCAAATTAGGCAGCAGCCTGCGCCCAAAATAGAACGCGATTGCGGACACCCAGAGGTGCCAAAACTTAGCCGATAAAAGTGCGCGGAATTAACACCGCCGGGTAGCGACGACCGAGGAGATCCTCCAGTTTTGTTTTGAGAACAACATCATTCTGTGCTGACTTCCGTCCCATACTTCGCATAAGCTCCAACTGTGCGATCTCACCGTTTTTAATCCCCTCAAAAGCGCTTATCGTGAACTGGTCGAGAATTTATATCGTGGCGGTGCTAACGCCGTAGGTAAGCAACACTTCTGTTGGATTGGCAGGATCGTGAAATAGGTCATGGATTTTGGTCTGTCTACCTGTGCCTGTCCTCAGGCCAGGTCTGAACGTCTATATACAGATTGCTAGGTGCCAGGAAGACCTCTCCTGAGTCCTG
>NW_015622665.1:0-3631 GCF_000835495.1 Cladophialophora immunda | reverse complement strand
ACCTGAAGGACGGGCTGCGCCATCCGCCCAACGACCGCCTCAGCGTCACCCTCGACGAGCACAGCAACAGCCGCTGGGAGGAGCCCATGGTGCGCCCCGACCGATACGTGCACGCCGAGTTCCAGGCCGACGGGGGCGGCGGGGAGCCGCCGGCCAGGGAATACATCCGGGCTTGGACTAAGTGGAACGGGTACTCCTTCAACGCGCAGGCGTTCATCGACCTGGTGACGGACGAGGTGGTCATGGAAGGCGAGCGGCGGCCCCGGCAACGCATCAAGCTCCGGGTGGTCAGCAGGCAGGAACTCAGTCCTCTGGTGGGAGACGCGAATGCGACGGCGACGGCGACGGCGACGACAACGAGTACGGGCGGGTCTGTGGCTTTGGTGCTCCGCAAGCGCATCCGCGACCGCGAGGGTCAGGAGATGGAGGACGGAGACCGCGCCTTCACGGCCAGCCGTGTCGCGCTCTGGCCCCCGGACGACGCGCCCCAGGACCTGCACGAGATCCTCTGCCCCGAGGGCCAGCCCGGCGACGTCAAGGCCATGCTGGGCGACGAGGGCATCGTGTACATGGCCGGCCCGCCCCGCGCGCCGGGCTCGGCGGAGCGGGCGCTGGTCTTTGTCGGCTTCGACCCGACCTTTGGGTTCCAGGGCATGCAGCGGCTGGATGGGAGTCCCGCGGTGCCGAAATCGGAGAAGAAGAGGAAGGTGGACCGCTACGAGCTCAACGAGACACCGCAATCTGTCAGTCTCGAGAGCCAGGGCCAGAGCCAGGGCCAGGGAATGGGAATCGACCTCGACCCCGCGGATCGTACAAAGCGGCTGAAGCTGGGGGCGCAGGTCAAACTCGCCGTGGGAGATTCGACGTCTGCCCGGTCCCGGGGCGACGAGCAGGGGGACCTCGCCGTTCTCCCGCAGGGCCACAACATGGCACAGGCGCTGATCGACGAGTCCGAGGACTGGCAGCCTCCGCTTGCCTCGCGCGCAGAGTTGCCCGCGATGTCCCAGCCCCAGAGACCCTTGCAGGCGGCAGTCTCGAGCCCGAGCCCGAGCCCGAGCCGGGACGATCTCTCGCAGTGGCAGACCAGCGGGAAGCCCGGTAGAGGCAAGGCCCCGGCACCTCCCAACCTTGGCCAGACACGGCAAGAGCGGGTAATGTACATGTCTATCGGCAGGGGATATTGGCTGCGCTAGGCAGGGGTTTTAGAACGCCATCTGTTTGACAGGAACAAGGAGTGCACGTGACTGAACACATACGCTATGTTACACATCGACCCTGCCTATGTTCCACACACACACTACGGGGTAACAGCGGGCAACACCGGCGGCCCCATCGGCCCCCGCATCTATCTGCATTGCCGGACGATTCAGGACATGTAGATCAAACAAAGACAGAGTCTCGATGCCCATGTCCGAGAGGGGGAGAGAGGGGTGGGGGAGGGGACACCCAACGGGAAAGGCCAGAGAAGGTGCCTGTCACGACCGTTGGCCCCCTCTGTCTGGACCTCGGACCTTTTTGATCTATATAGCCTGCGTCGTGCACAGCGAGCGCACCATCGAAAGATTCATTACCGTGCCGGGGTCGTGGTGAACCGTCGCCTCTTGCCTGAGGGGAGCGAAGCCAGCATACTCGCCACCGGGCGGGATCGATTCAAGATGGCCGCTTTGGTCCATTAGCAGACCCCATTGCGACTCAGAGACCGCATCGTACGGGGGAAATCGAGCTTGCCCACAACTGTCGTATACCGGTGGACCGCCCAGAATTGGAGGATGTCCCCAGTAATGAGTCGCCTGGATTTCTTGGAAGTCCCCGAGTTGAATCGAATCAAACCCTACACTGGGCAGCGCCATTTGATGACCAGGCTCGGGCAATGGGGTCGAAAGAGCCAGTGGAGGACATTGGTCATGAAAGCTCTGCGAGTCGGGTCCGGTCGGGGCACTGCTGAGACGTGGATCATGGAAAGCTGCCATAGCTTGAACGTAATGATGTTCTGCACCGTCATACCAACTTGCACGTCTCTGCTCCGAGTTGCTCGGAGCTATGTCCTTCAACTCGAACATTTGTCGTTTGTTGGCACCTATCTTCCCCTCAAGGCTTGGTCTTCTGCGACGCTTCAGGCCGGTGACTTTCCTCCTTACCTCGGCCGACGGATCGGTCGAGGGTGCCGCCAGAGGGGTAACTTCTCCAGTGAGCGTTGTCGGGCACGTCACGGCCGGCCCGACAGCGAGACCGGTGGCGGGGGTGGGAGGGTGTTCAAGCTCTCGGATTCTTTCGACAACCAGATCGAGGGACTTCTTGGCCAGCTCCGCAACTCCGGAGGCCTGTCCAGCTTTCGCCAGATTTTTGAAGATTTCTAGGGTCCGCTCCACACGCTTCGAACCTATACTCACACCCACCTCCTGGCGGATGGTAGCAATGCCCAACATAACGGCGGCGCAAAAGACACCAAAACACCGTGACCAGGATGAAGCGGTCTCGGTCGGGTCGAGGCTATAGGTCGAGTCGAACATTTCAGTAATCATTCGAGAACACTTCAACAACTCCCTGTACTTGGCTCTTTTGGCTGATGTGTGCTGATTGTGCATCGACCGCAACATCTGGCAATGCAGCACCATCAGCATCAGTTGGACGTCAATATGATGTTGGGTAATTGCAATGGACAGCGAAGTGTCAGAAGCGCCGGTTGGAGGAATGGGCGACAGCTTCGACTGCAGTTGGCACAGTCGACTCAGGTACGCTTCTAACATGCTCCCTCTCTCCTGGAAAGACATCATTTGCGGGTCATTCTTGCCACGGTTGAAGCGATCCAACACTTCCATCATGTACTGTGAGAAGTCGTGGGCGTTCTCCTGCAGGTCCTGTTCTTCTTGCCGCGAGGCGGTTGGGGACGGCCGGGGAATGCCATGAAAAGGGGCAATAAAAGGACAGCGACCCAAGAGAAAGCTCAGCTGGACATCGAGGTCGACGAGCAGCCAGCAGAGGTAGCGCCTGGGTTGCGAATCCTCATCGGCCTCGGCTGTGGGGAGGATCACGTCCGCGTCCACTTCCCCAAGATAAGCTCAATATGCCCGTCGAACACGGAAGACTTGCCAACACTTACAACCGAGAATTTCCGCATCACGGACGAGGCTCGGAAAGGCAGCCCAGGCCTGCGTTGCCTTTCCAGCAGCGAGTAAATCTCGCACAGACCTATACTTCTTGTAGAGAGGTAGAAGACGAGGCGGCAACTCGACGTCGGGGTTGTCTCCTGGTTGGCCGGTGCGGGCCTGGTCCGTCGCCGGTTCATCGTCAGCGGCGCGACCTTCCCACTTGAAGACCCAGGTAGGACGAATCGAGTCTAAGATCTCCCAGAATCGCCCATTTGTCGGCAGAAGAGACTTGAACTGTACGGGGAGTTAGCCTTCTGACATTGGGAGACTCGAGGGCTTCAATAAGCACTTCGTCTATGCTTCCGGATAGCGACAGGGGCCCACAGAAGTTCTGCTGCCGATTTGCGAGCGCACGGGCTCCTGCAACCGCGCTGTGGTTGTGTCGCGAGTCATGGCCTTGCGTGGGCTAGATCCTTCATCAGAAATGTTCATCTGTTCATGTGTTGCCGTCCCGGTACTGACATGGTTCTTTGGGAAAGAAG
>NW_015622664.1:0-3653 GCF_000835495.1 Cladophialophora immunda | reverse complement strand
TAAAGTGAACGCGACGAAAGGCGATTTTTCCGTGTCGGTGCTCAGACCCTTCTGCGAAGGCATTTTGCTCAGCAAAATGTTAGCGTTTACGCTAATGGCCACTAGGCCACCTGAGGTAAGGGTCTGATTTATCTGAGACAAGCCCTCCACCCCCAGATTAATCGATGACTAATCATTGATTCGATTTTGAGGAGGATCGCGTTAGCGCTGCGCTTTTCTTACAGTACGGAACAAACAACAACACACCTGCTCTGCTTCTCCAACGACCGCGTCAAGAACCTATGATTTTCACCCTTCCCTTTACGGTATTTACGACAGATGCCCCCTCGCCCTCCTAGCCAGATCAAATTCGTATCTCCCTCACCCGACGAACAGGGGAGAGTGTGGAATGGCTCATGCATCTAGGACCTCTCAGCAAAGACCCCTACCCTCTACCGACAGCGGGAAACGGAGTTTTTGCCCCACCCGGTGAAGCGGTTATTTATCTCCCCGGATACGAGACCGATCGAACCCTCCTACGGTTTTGGGCGTACAGCGTAGACGAGAAAGATGGGCCATATGTGAATTATGAGTTTGCGTACGACATGTACGACATGTGCATGGCGATGGCCAACAATGCCGGACCTGGGTTCTTCACGAAAGGACGAGAGCCGAGCAGCGAAAAGGTAGAGGCGGAAAAAGGCGGTTTGCTGGCGAAGCACAAATATTTCTTTCACGTTGGAAGTGACACATCGACCGTGCTAGAGAAATGCCCGGTTCTGCGAAGCTTTCGGGACTTCACGTTCAGGCCGGAAGATGTGGGCGAGCATTGGCGGAAGGCCGTTCCGGGGGAGAGAAGCGCAGACTGTTACTTACCGGATGCATGCTGCGTGAGTGGTGAAGATGTGATGATAGAAGTAGCGCATTTGACTCCAAAGACGGAATGGCTATTCTGGAAGGAGACTGCGTTGCACCGATACGCGATGGAGCCAATCCCTCGCACCCAAGGACGTGAAACCTATACTCGGAGCAACACCATTTCACTGGCTTCCAACCTACACAAGATGTTTCATGCCGGCCATTTCGATACAAAGGTTATATTGTTAACTTCTCAAGAGATACCGGCAAGGTTTACAGCAATCTTCCATTACCTCTAGAGCATCTGGAAATTGTCCAGTTGCGTCCAGGCGACACAGCAAATAGCAGGCTCTTAGCCAAGTAGTTCACGAAAGACTTCCGTGTCAGTCGCTCCGTTATTGCGAGGTAGCTCGCTCGATTACCTCTATCCTAACCATCCCGGATACAGAGATATTAATTTAATTTTAAGGGGCTCACTAAGCTAGTTCTTAACTATTTGGTCTGGTCTTAGGGAGCTAAGGACCTAGAAGGGGAGAAGCAGAGAGAGAAAGTATTTCGATACTTTCGATACTTTCGATATAGTATCGAAAACCACCCGGTTCATATCGTCCCAACCTTGAGTAGAACGTTGTTGTGACCTTCATCCCAGACCTTCGTAAGCATGGCACTGTCCTTGCGAGATCAATCATCCCTACCGGCGGAGGGATATCGATGCAAACTCAATATCGACCCCAACCTGGCTGCCGGTTTGCAGATATTCTACGGGGTTGTAACCCACCACGCACACTCGCTCCCGAGGGAATCACCGCCTTGCACGGCTTCACCAAAACTGTATTAGATTTCCAGACATCGATATTTAGAGATCGAGCGCGTGGCCATTAGACGGCGGCTTTTGCCCGAAGAGGGTGCTCAGTCAGCCCCAATGTGTTTGAGCCAGACAGGGAGACAGTCTTCCTGCTGCCGCTGTGGCTCACGGCTGTACCACTGCCCGGCTGCGCATCCACAAAATTTAGGCGAATTAGGACAGCTAGCAGAGGGGCTGTAACTGTAACCAATGTCTTTGAACCTGTCTCTCGTCAGTCCGGCAAGGTGAACTACGGTGACTGCGGTTGTACTCACCAGTGGATCTTCCTCGCATCTTCAAAGAGCCCTAGACCAATACTGTGGACCGGTGCATCACCCCACCGTTCGTAAAAAAATCCGCCTGTTCGATCTAGATAGGTGAAATACTCTTCGTATGGTTGGCTCCGCCAGAAAGCGAGGTCCGCGATTTCAGCATTGGACCAAAAGTGACAGGTGCTGTAGCCGTTGGCCCTGAGGTGGTGCTCAGGCCGATGCTGGTCGTCCACCAGCCAAGACACGGCATTGTTCTCGTGCAGGTATTCCGGGCGGTCGGCCAGAAACTTGAGTGTCTCGGGCCAAAGGGACGGGAGAGACTCGGGCGAATCATAGAGCATGATGCCAAATCCATATGTTTTGTTGTTATCCTGCAGATATCGGAAGACGTCGTAGTCCACGTCATGGAAGAACTGCATTTTGGGTTCGACTCGCCAGTAGTATCGCACGTGCTCGAGGGCAGGGTGGTGATGTAACATGCCGCTATTCCAGCGGCTCTTTTGATGGTAGCGGATCGTACCTGCATATGGTACCTTACGTTCCTTCAACATTTCCGCCGATTCCTCATAAAGCTCCCGGCTGACCCAGGAGGGTATGTCCCATTGCTCTCGCGGGATCAGATAGAACTCGCATTTGGCCTTTGTGACTTTCTGCACGGCCGCCTTGAAAGCGTCAGTGAAAGGAACATCGTTGAAAAAGGTCCACGGGTAGTTGTATTTTCCGTTCCAAGTCGCCTCGAGTTGTTTCATGGTGAGGATGAGCTCGTGGAGCTCTTCATTCCGTACGACAGAGAGGAGGGTGGCATTGAGCCGCGCTGACCGAGCGGTATCGGGAGAATAGTCGTGTTCACTGTGCCGCCATAGCGGCCCCCTCGGCTCGTCGATGGCTATCGCCCGTCAGCCAAGGACTCGAGGCGCCTCCGAGGCGGATCGGATGGACGTTCATACGGTCCAACAGCGGATCCCAATCGATCGTCTCCGTCCTCTCACTGTCCCCGCGGATGAACCCCAGCGGCCATGATATTTGGATAATGGCGTGTAAATAGGAAACCAGAAAGAGCAGGAGGAGAATCTTACGGACCTCCTCGAGAAATCTTGGTAGCCGAGCGCCCGGCATGATTTTCACGTTGAATTCCTTTGATCGGTCTCTCCAAGGCCCACAATGTACCAGTATGAGAAGAGGTTGGTGACCCTGGTGTGTCGCGATGAGGTCTCTTTTTGAGGCCAGCGTTGCGAGGGTTTAGCCAGTGGGTGGTGGGGTTGGCGATTTGCGTAAGTAACCTGGAATCAGTACGAGAAGAGAATACGCCAGAAAGTTTCGCACTGATCTAGCACTTAACGTATTGCCCTTTTATTCCTGAGGCGTAGCTGGGTCACACCGTCCACACTGGAAAGATCACTTCTATGACCGAACGGGCTCGTTAAGCTCAAGCCATGTGGAAACGCTGACGTGACCAAATTCGGTCTCGGGACCACGATGCTTTGGCACAAGAAAGGTTGGGCGCAGGGTAACTTCTATGGAGTAGTAAAATGGCATCGCTCGGACGATCTTCGACGTTCGGCGAGAGATCTGCCTCACAGTTGATTCGTTCATTTCTTGGGCAGAGGCAAACCTAGAGTGGAAAAGGTGTAAGGTGCGTCGTCGCTCAAAAAGATCCTTGGTGCGACTGGTACGGAGTACGTGGACAACCCCCCCCCCCC
>NW_015622663.1:0-3738 GCF_000835495.1 Cladophialophora immunda | reverse complement strand
CCTGAGTCCTGCCACGTCGCAAGACCTCCTGGCACTAGGCGCAATCAGGTAACGCCTGAAGCGCACGTAAAACGGCAACTGTCTCAGGCGCAACAAATGGTCTGTTGTCTGTGGGAGCTGGCGGAGACCAGATTTTGGAAGCTTTCAGGACAATGCTCGATATCTTAGCTGCAAAGTCTGGTGGCTCAGCTTCCTGCCTATTTACGATGAATCAAACCCGCGGACAAGTCACCTGTCGTCGTCTACCGCTCTCGAACAGAAATCTTCGGAAGCCGAACTCGCGAAAGATGTAGTTCCTTTTCACCGTGAGCGGTCACGCGATGCCATTCTGGCCTAGCGAGTAACCACGTGTCGCTAACCGGCGAGGGCCTTGGCAGACCACAGCACTTTGAACACGAATCCACGTGATCTGCAGGGGACTTTGTTCGCTCCAACGACCCCTCATAACGCAGTGCTGTCCTCTCCCTCCCTTAATTACATCTCAATTTCCTGGAAAGTGATCCAAAACGAATAATGGCCCTTTCGTTGAGCGAGTTCGAAAACCGTTTCCCTGCTCCTGTCCAAGTGATGGTCGAATGGGATCCCGTCAACTTTTTGAGGGAAAATTATAAAGAGCCATTTCCACTCTTAGATGCGATCTTGACATACACCGGCGACAATTCCGATGTGCAGATCACAACGCTTGGGGAGTACGTGACGGAGACTTGGCCAGCCAGGCCAGCGTTTCTTGCCGAATTACAATCCGCCATTTCTCGAGAGCTTTCTTCTACAGTCAATCAAGGGAAGACCAGAGAGGTTGACGATACGTGATAATCCGCTCTTTCGGATTTTCTTCGATCACTCACTGGTTATCGAACAGAGAATCCGATGCAAACTTGCAGCGTCCAACTGGCCAATTCCCACGTGGTGGTCAGAACACGTTGTGACGAGGCTAAGCATGCGCACGACCTTGCCCTTCAGCTAGCCTGGGTTTCTGGGTCGTGCCGAGCATCATCGAAGCCAAACGCCGAGTTCGCCCAACCGAGCTACAGTACCGCAGTGGCGAGTGAGGAGCTCCATATCCACATCAACTTTACTGTCCAGCAAGACTCATCCTCACGCTGGAGCCACTTACTTGGGCGTTGCGTCGTCGTCAGCGGCTTCCCCATACGTTCACGGCCACAGAAACAATCAGGTTTGGAGGTGCCATTGACCTTCATTACCCAGGTTCTTGGGCTCAAACGTATCACCACATTCAGCAATCGGGTGGTACTGCGCGACTGGGGCCGCATGCTGGTAGCAACATCCAGAGGGATGGACTACGTTTCGTGGGTATATCTTTCCACCGAAGACCAGGGGCGCATTTCCCTTTTGGCCCCAGATTCATTAAACCCCAAGCCAGGCCACATGAGCCACAAAGATATAGACATGGAGAAATGCCGACACTTTATTGAGTATCTTCAGCCGGACGGATCGTGAACGCCAACGTACACCCTACCAGAATCGAGGGACATTTTGATTCTATTGGAAGGGTTTGAAAGGGGATCCCCAACAGGGTTTATAGTCTTTTCCTAGATGTATTTGTGGAGACACAGAAGAGAACCTTCTGCATCGTTGAATTGGATGCTCAATTGTGAGATTGCAACTTAGTTATTTCATCAACAGTATTTTGATCATCTATAGCCTATGGTAAAGCCAAAACAAGCCAAAAGTCCCGCCAGAGACTTCAAGTCGGGTAATTCGTCAACGTCTTTAATACCATTGCCTACCGATCAAAGTAACCGCTATGTATCCGGCTGTACCAATTTATCACAACACCTGGCTAGACAAGTGAAGAACGGCGTGGAGACCTCCGCGATAACCAACACAGGATCAAAAGACTCGCGTAGTCTTTTAAAGAAGGAAGGAAATCTAGGACACAAGCTATAAAGCTAGACGCATGGCGTGACTATAATTCATCATTTCTAGAAGCTACCCCGTGATTCGGTACTTTGCCACTTGCCCATGGCAGAAGAAAAGGGCATGATAAGTTAACAGTCAGGACTCAGAACACGATTACGTAGTTGGGTGCACTCGGTCGTAAGCTTGGTGACCTCCTTTTTTACGCCTTGCTCGTTCATAGTAAGCGCAAGATTGTTCATTCTAGTCAGCGTGTCAGGATGCTTTTCTCCTAGCACCCTTTGACTCGTCGTTATCACTCGCTCCTCTCTTTTCCACCCTCCATCCGTCGTCCTCGATGTCAGCGCGCTCTCTTGGAACGTCCTTAGATTTCGGAGCGTTTCATTAATCCCAGGATATTCTTTCTCTGCCTCCTGGACTTGTCCGATAAATAATTTCCTACTCATACCCTTTGACAAGTCGATATTGATCTGCCTTTCGATCTCTTCGTCAGGTTTCCCTTCTCTTTCCCCGCCCAACGTAAGAAGTTCGCGAACTGCTCGTCGCTCATGCTTTCAAGCCTGCTGATGAGCTCGTCCTACTCGGTAGGCATAATGAAAATATCGTCCTAGCGGCGCCGCTAATCCGAGACCTTGTAGAGGGTGTATCTGAGACTATACGATTGTGGAGTAGTAGGGGAGTAATAAGCAAGTATTATAGCTTAGCCCCAAAAAACAGGTAGTTGACGTCCCATGGATGAAATGCTGTTGCAATGTTTTGTAATGTAGATTTATGCTGGTTGATCGCAGGCACAACACCATTCACTCTTGGCGCATGTTTCCGGTATGTATATCGCGTCTGAGCTGGGTGCTGAAATTGCAGTCCTCCGATCCTACCAGTCTCCTCACATGTCCCCCAATGCACCACTTCTCGCCGCGTCCATCCGTAGCGACGGAATATATCCAGTTGTCACAGCCTGGGACCAGACATCGGCCTCTGAGCCGAGGAAGGCTTACTTTCTGCCTCCTTCCCTTCCCGTGGGACATTTTGCACAAATGTTTGTCCTCACAACCCGACGGATAGCTCCATTTCCATCGCCGCCGCTAGCTCCTACTCCGTTTGACCGGACATTCGAAACTGTTTTCCGGCAAAGGATCGTGTTGTAACAACTCCATCTGGTTCACTTCAAGCTCCCCTCGAGGGTAAGGTTCAACGGCACGGTTCGATCGACATGAACCTTCCTGATTGTCCTCATTGTGTTCGCGAGGGAAATAAATGCTACTCTTGATCGAGTGAGGTGCTCCTGACGGCGCCCCCAAGGTGCACATAATAAGATCCACCACCAGCAGAGGGTTTTATTTTGCTGGAGCCTGCGCCCTGTGTGTCTAACATCCCCGGTGAAAAGAGGAAGGAGTGTTAGCCACCCTTGCCCAGATATAGCCTTTTGACCCTCGGTTCTTGAAGGTTCCCCCAATCGTTGCGAAGTTCGACGGCTGGCGACCGAAACGGGGCGGAGGACAGGTGGTGCAGAAAGTTCGATCTGAGCCTCGAAGCGATCCTGGTCCTGATATTAGTCTAAAAGCCCACGAAAGATCTTAGTGGAAATGCGGGGGACGACCTCTTCAAGCCGCCCTATTTCTCCTAGTCAGTGAGAGACTGTGTATGCTTCGCTGGTAAGGGGAGACATCGTGGTAGATCGAAGGTGGAAAGTTTTGGTCGATGGCGATGGAAGGAGGCGTTTATCAGGTACAGATCCAAAACAAAGAAGTCCGTAACGCCGTTGTGCTTCACGGAGCTATCTGGACCAGAAAATTAGTTCGCACTGACACCAATTCAATTGACGATAGACAAACGGAGACACCTACTGATGATGATGATGAT
>NW_015622662.1:0-3781 GCF_000835495.1 Cladophialophora immunda | reverse complement strand
TCTTGCGACATGGCAGGACTCAGGAGAGGTCTTCCTGGCACCTAGCATTTTGTATATAGACGATCAGACCTGGCCTGAGGGCAGGCACAGGTAGATAGACCGATCCATGACCTATTCACGATCCTGCCAGTCCAACATTTATCTAGTAAATAGCTATTCCGTAGTATAATAGCCTATATCGATATGTCTACAAGACCTCAGGGGGACTCGCGGAGCCTACCCAGTGCCACTCCGGCCAGGAACTGCTGTTCCAGCCGGGAGTAGACCTAGTCAATCCCCCAGGTTGACATTCAACGCCTCAACCTGGGCGCGATCGCCCGTGCCTAGCGCCGCGGCGCCCCAACCTGTGCCGCAGTTTGGTAGACTTACTGCTGAGGAGGCGCAATCGGTTGCTCTCCAGGCGCTCAGGGCGAGACCTGCCACTGAGCGATCCCAGACCTCGCGGAGCTCGCAATGGCTATTCAAATCGCAGTTCCTTGAGGATGAGGATGAGTTTAACTCATCCCCAGATCTAGATGAGTCAAACAACTCGATATCTAGCCATTCTCGCCAGATATCGAAGCGGCCACGGAGTGGTGGTGTTATTGTGGAGGCAGTTGCGGAGGATAAAGATATAGCTATCCCACCACCTTCGCATCAACCACAGACTATAGAACAGCGCAAACGACATAAAAGGACCTCAACAACAAGGCAAACAGAGTCTCCTGATATAGAAGTCTTTGAAATGAGTAAGGTTTTGTTCAAAATCATCACATCTGTGATGGTTGGAAGGTCTCTTGAACTGTCCGCAGAGGACGAGGGTACTCAAATGTTCGATATCAACGTCATTATCCACGCCTACCAACGACGCCTCGAAACCAAGTATCCACCTAGCCGGTTCCATCTCAACCCTCCTGCCTTCGGCGGAGAGCTTAGTTTATCGATTTCAGGCAGGAACCAGTTCAAACTGAACTGCCAGAACGACGAGGACTTCGAGAGGTTCGCGAAGCGATGGTGGGAGGTCCTCCAGGAGCCCAGGCGCCAGAGGCACACAATCCAGGTCTCTCTGACTATTCGCTTCGAGGCCAGGCCAGTTACGCCTCAGCCGTCTATCCTGGAGGAGTAACACAGGCCAGGCGCCGGCACGACGAGGAACAACGATCGAGACCAAGCGCTAGCCAGCGCCAGCGCCAGCGCCAGTCAATCGCAGCAAACGAATCGCTCAATGTCGCCACTGGCGATGTCCAGATATTTGAGCTGACTACCAAGTGGAAGTGCCAGAGCGATCGCTGTCCTAAGTACGGCAGAACCTGCCTACCTACAGACGAGGGCCATATCCGCATCGACACTCCGTCTATTTGACAGTGGTTCGACTCGATCCGCAAGGGCATCGCAATGATCGAGGAGATGCCAGGTTCGTTACTCCTAAGACTCATCAAGGACAAGAGTAACCATATGAATAAAAAGGCTATCAAAGCCGCCGTAAATGGAACGCAAATCGCGTCGAATGGTGGTGGTGTTCATATCCAGTTTTTTCAGGGGTCTGGCGATGCCACAGCTAAGACTGACCGCGATCAACAGTCAAGCCCTCCTTTCCGGCCTGGCGACGACGATAACAACGTCATTCTCTACCTCGACGGGCTCGGTAGGCGTTATCCTAGCTATAGGGCCGAATTTGGCGAGATCAAAGGCATTCTGCAGGCCGAGGGATGGGGGTTCTCAGATCTTCGCACAATCACAGATTCTGCCTGGGAACGTATGGAGAATAGGGCTAGGTGTTTGCGGTAAATCTTGGGTAGCTTATCAGCAGGATTTCCGTATTCTTTACCTTGCAACGCAATATCCACGTCTTCGGGATCAGCTGCGAGACAGCTTAACGAAGCTGCATAAAGGGCATGAGGCCTAGAGTCAGGGTCATCAGGATCTCCGCGGGGATCTCGGTGTTCCTTCGTCCTAGGAATGAATAACTGGGTGAACTCAATTTTGCTCTTCTTGAGTAGCTTACAAAGCTTACTCAAGGAGATACTCTTGCATTCGACTCCGTCGATAACCAGGTCTCTCAACGGGCTAGGAGCACCTTGGGAGCTGTAGACTGTACTCCGTACACGTTTGCCCACAAGGCAGACAGGACGAGCAATGTTCGGGAGAAAAGGTAACGCCGAGACGCAAAGTCCCGGCTTCACCTTGTGTTGGGTCATCCACGATAAACCAAGGATCAAGGAGTAACCCATCTCCGGCATAACATAAAAACGGATGCGCTCGTAGTGTTGCCCAATCACCATGTCCAATTCAGCGAAGTGGTTAACTTCGCTGTGGCGATTGTCGGCGAGCTTGCATCCTCGTGGTTTGTTCAGCGGTTGGATGCAATCCAATAGTTTGTTCCGTTCCAGAAGCGCTTACTCACGAAGCACGCGTTTACTCCAGTATCAAGTACAGCTTCGCACTTTGCTGTCATCATAGGAAGGATAGGAGATTCAAACGGACGTTCAATCTGGGATGGCGGTAAGGGCCGTGGAGTTCCTAGAGTGCAATCCAGGAGAATAAGATCTGCTTCCGTCACTTGCAACTTCCGTCACTTGCAACGCCATGAGCTGAAGTGATGGTTTATCGCGCTCAGGAGAGGGGCGTCCTAGGTCGTGCGAGCACTCACAGGACTAATCTTTTCCCGATTGTTCTAGCGGATCGTCCTCTTCGGACACCAGTGGAAGAATCCTCGGGATCGGTGATAGTCTGATAGTCTTCTTCGACGAAATCGTCCAGCTCCACCACGTCTAAAGCTGCGAGGCCCATATCTTTCTTCCACTTGACAAGTCGGCAGTCAGGTTTCTTGGGCCGACATCCCTTAGTCCCACAATTAAAGCACTTATCGTCTTTCTTGAGCTGGTTTAGGACTTTTGGGTCGGACAAATCGGGTGCCCAATCGGGATGGGGGGCCTTTAGAGAAGTAGATTTATCCTTTGTCGGAATCGTCTTGGTCCTCGTGGTCCGGGAGCATCGCAGTATTGCTGCAGGATGCTGGAGCCGCAGAGAGTGAAATTGATTGGAGACTCTGCTCCTCGAAATGTAGGGACGGTTCCGTTGACAAAAATAGAGACCCATTTTACCTTCGACATGACTACCGAAGAGCCGCGCAGCATCTTTTGTTTAGTTTACCGGACAGTGTCCCCACTGGCCATTTTGTCCGTGGCGGAAATTGCCTTGAGAGAAGGTTCTCCCCGAAAAGGCCATTCACAGCAGCTTTAGCCATCACTTTCCATCAGAAGAATGGATTGGAAGACCACAATCTATCGATCTCGTCGGCGGTCTACGTGAAGAGGTTCTTTTGGTAGAAAGGTCGTAGATTTCGCAAGGCCCTCGGGGCGATCCAGTCCACGTTCAGTCAGGATGAGATCGCCTCTACATCATCCTTAGCCCGCACATTTGTCCTCTCAAACAATACGATAGAGAACGTTGGAAAGGGGCGATCTTGGGCGAACCCGCCGCTGTGCGAATGTGTTTTCTAGCTTTCAAGCAACATGAACACTCTTAGCGTTGGCAAAATCATTCTGCAGCGTTGGTTTATGCCCGACACAGGATGGGGCATCGCTTGTACAGCACAAGGCATATGGCCTCACAAAGGGCTGGAGCGCAGCTCAGCGGTTGGTCAGGATTCAGGGGCTCCAAATTGAGGCAGCCAATCCTACGGGGGCACGTATTAAAACAACTGCAATTGGGGGAGATCGTTAGCACTACCATACATTCAAAAGAGTTTTCCTGGTGGGGCGGCGTGTTTCTAAAATAAAAATAAAAATAAAAATAAAAA
>NW_015622661.1:0-3818 GCF_000835495.1 Cladophialophora immunda | reverse complement strand
GGCCTACTAGCGCCGTTCGATGGCCTTCGGCCGAAGGCCCTCGGAGTACCTTCCCTGACCGTCATTACATAGCCTTGGCAGGGCCGTCAGTCACAAATTTGAAGCCGTTAGGTCACGTGTTAAGACAAAAGTTTTCGACCTCGAGCCAGCGCAGGTGAAGTAAACATTTGTGGTCAATACCGCGCAATTTCCGACACTGTGCTATCCCAAGCGATTCGAGTTCGCTGACCAGGGTCACCTCGGCGATAGTTGACTTCCTAGCCGTCATGCCTCGTGCTCTCGAGCTACCGGAAGACTTCAGCTCCAAAACGCCAACGTCGTCCACTGTTCACTCTGTTGTTACAGATCTAACTATACGCTTCTCTCCTTCGAACGTGCCTCCTTCCTCCTGCGAACTGGACCCGCGAAAATGGCGCCGTATAGAGAAGGAGCTTTACCAATATACATCTCTAACGACGGCTTGGTTGTATGTCGAGCTAGCGGATGAGGAAGAGATTGCGGCTCAGGATCTACTGGTGATTGTGGACATCGCGGTCGGCGAGTCGCCTTCCAACTGTCAGCCAGGTCGTTCTTGGGAGGGTCGACCTTGCGGAATCTGGTTGTTGAGAAGCAAATACCCTGGCCAGAAAGACCGGGCTGTGACAGCGGTGGACATTCTCTTTGGTATAGATGCTGTTGACCCACGACCACGATGGGCTCTCATGCAATCATCGCTTCAACTTCACGCTCAGCCAGAGGCACCAGTTGCAAGGTTGAGCATACTCCGTGGTAGGGTCGAGCCGCCGCCGCCAGATGCTCAGACGGCATTGAGGGTCAGGAAGGACGGCACATTCAAGATTGTCCAGATCTCCGACACACACATGGTCACTGGCGTCGGAGTGTGTAAAGATGCTATCGATGCCCGTGGGAAGAACCTGCCAGAAAGCGAGGCTGATCCACTGACCGTAGACTTTATCGGAAAGATCTTGGATGCCGAGAGACCAGACCTTGTTGTTCTCACTGGAGATCAGTTGCACCACGATATCTCCGACAGCCAGTCTGCTCTCTTCAAGGTGCTTGCTCCTATTATCGATCGTTCGATTCCATTCGCAGCGGTCTTCGGCAATCATGACAGTGAGGGCGACCATGCATTGTCACGTAAGTCCCTTTCTTTCCGCAAGGTTGCCAATTCACAGAGCTAGCGATCTACAACTCACTTGGAGTTGGCACATTCCCACCAAAAGGGTAGACTACTTCCTCCGCGAGAGGGTTATGCAACCCCAGTAAGCTGGGTCTTGGGAAAAGCAGCCGTCCATCCTTGCTGACTAGATTAAAGGTAAGGAACAGATGTCAATACTTCAGAGTCTGCCAGGTAGCCTGTGCGAGTCAGGCCCGGAACAGGTCGATGGCATAGGCAACTTCTATCTTCAAGTCCTGGCTCCCGCCCCGTCACAGCTCCCATTATCGACTTTATATTTCTTCGATTCACACGGTCAAAAACAGAGTAAGACACGAGATCCAGACTATCACGCGATCAAGGAAAGCCAAATCGAGTGGTTCACGAAGACAGCCCTGGAGCAACGAAGGGCGCGTGAGGAGAATGGTAACGACAGCCGCTTTCACATATCTCTAGCTTTCCTACACATCCCTCTTCCCGAGTTTAAAGACCCCCGTCTTAAGATCCGCAACGGCCACCAAAGGGAGCCGCCTGAGTGTCCGAGTTACAATTCCCGTCTCTACGACGCCTTAGTCAGAGGAGGCATATCAGCAGTAGGCTGCGGGCATGATCACGTGAACGACTATTGCGCCCGGCTGCCCCAACCACCGCGGCAGGATAATGAAAAGCCGGCGCAGCCTGGCCCGTGGCTCTGTTATGGAGGTGGCAGCGGATTCGGGGGATACGGTTCGTATGACGGAACGGGATGTCACCGACGAATACGGGTTTGGGAACTCCATACGAACACCGGAGGCTTAACGACGTGGAAGTGGGTCGAATATGCTACGAATAGAGTTGACGAGCTGGTGCTTGTGGAAAGTGGTGTCGTAGTTGACCCCTAGGGTCAAGAAGATGAAGGCTGGAGACGGAGCTGAAGCTATATGATGTAAGAGAAGATATATGGAGACTGCCGGGTAGCTATTAGAGCCTCCATAGTGCTTGAGCACTAGAAGACTTTCCAAACCTCACAGAGTCGTCGATTTGAACAGTTATCCCAGTTTGCGAATCTCAGTGACGGGAGAGCAACCTTTTGTGTGTTCTTCGAAGGAGGTACAGAGAAGAGCAATGTTGATAAAGCGAATATCATTGGCTGACATTCACTTAATATTTGATCCAAATGCTCTCCACTAGAGTATATAACTGTAAGTATATATGTGTATATATTTTGGCTTCTCGCGGTGACATCTCAACAAGGCAAGCCTTACACCTCATCAAGCAGCTCGACCATTTTATCGCCTCCCATCAAATCTTCTATTTCTCCCTTCAGTTTGTTCGCGGCCTCTTCCCGGCCCCAACCTCGAAGCCAACCTTCCAGAACAACCATGAATTCAGGGACCCAAGAATGTTGCCTTCCCCATCGCCCCGCAATCATCTCTATCGCCTGTCGCATAGTCTTCTCAGCTGCCGGAGCGTTCCCTCGGCCGAATTGACTCTGAGAAATGATTTTCAGAGATTCTATCCTCTCAACGATCCTCTGAGCATAGATCTCATCCCTATCGAGGAGTGAAAGGACTTCCTGCGCTGTCGTCTCCGCGGCGTCGTAGCGTTTCTGTCTGTTCAGATTATGCGCCAGGTTGAGCATCACCCGCGGGGTCGAGACTTTAGATATGCCTCCGAACTGACGAAGGAGATTTTGAAGAAGCCGTTGTTCTTCAAGACAATCCGTAGGCCCGTACACCCGCTTTATATAATCGAGACGAACAGACACCGC
This sequence comes from Cladophialophora immunda, assembly GCF_000835495.1. NCBI lineage: Eukaryota > Fungi > Ascomycota > Eurotiomycetes > Chaetothyriales > Herpotrichiellaceae > Cladophialophora > Cladophialophora immunda. The sequence continues at coordinate 912 of NW_015622661.1, read as the reverse complement.
GAACCGATTGGATGCTCCAAGTTGCCTATCGAGAGTATCAATCATACACCTCCAGGTTTGGGCCATGGCCTCGCCAAGAGACTCCTCGTCAAGTTCGCCGAGGAGCTGACATATCCGACCCCAAGGATGCCCTTCCTTGGTGACTTTGAGAGACATGTCTCGGATGAAGCCACGGAGGTATGAAGTCACATCAGGATGTCCGGTTTGTATAAGGTGGATGAACACTTCGAGAAAGCAGGCCAGAGTTCGAGGATGCTCGGCTCGAACCAATTTTTCAACAAGATCACAGGCTTTCGAAAGTGCGCGGCCAAACTCGAAGTTCAATCCCTTTCCATGGAGCAGAGTAGCAGTGAAGCAATATGAGTCGAAATTTTCGCATAAGTTATTATGCATTGGTGCGCCAGACGGAAGGAGAAGGGTTTCATAGGCGTCGAATTTCATGTTTTGACAAGAGATATCGAAATATTTCTCGGTCTCGCCGAGAAGATCCTCCGACACCTTCAAAGCATGTGGAGTAGACGGTGACCGCGACACTCTAGAATAGCTTGAGAGGAACTCTCGGAGGATATCAGTTACACTAATTGGATTTCGAGACCGAAAGGAGTTCTAACCTTGTTGTCCCTGTGGAAAGAAAGGAACATGAGAGAGTGTATCATGTTTTGAGGGTGCATTCAATCGCCTAGGCTGATCTCGAGTGCCCCGAGGCACTGCTTGAATGGAGGTCGAGTGTGTCGTACCCTTCTTTAAAGATGGTTGTCTCCAGAGTGACTGTTCCGATTTCTCCAGTCTCGCTTGCCACTGTTGCGGGAACTGTTCTCGTTCTTGCAGGACCTGTTCTCGAGGAACTTGTGGTTCTCCTGGAAGCTCTTCGTCGTCGTCGTCGTCGTCGTCGTCGTCGTCGTCGTCGTCGTC
>NW_015622660.1:0-3876 GCF_000835495.1 Cladophialophora immunda | reverse complement strand
ACGAGGATGGGGGAGACAATCAATCACGGGCTGAGAGAGCTCGTGTTTCTCCATCTCCTCGCCCTAGATCACAAGGCCAATTGCCCGTGAGTTTGCTCCTCTTGAGACGGCAAGCAAACAATTACGGCGCGTAGCGGACGGGATATACTAGTAGATCGCATTGTAGGATTAGATTGACAATGCACTGAGTTACGAACTAAGTGAACTATTGAATGAGTGTAGTAAGGTCGGAGCGTCAAGACGTATGTAAGAAGATTATTCGCGGTGCTGCCCTGCGAAACTCCGTTGCTCAAATCCGGAGTAGAGCTGATCATTGCAGGTCCCTTGTCGCGTGATTCCGGCGCCCCCTCCCCCCGAGGCTCAAGGTTACCTGAAAACTCGGTCTTTGCTCAAATAAGCCAGCAACTTGTCGAGGGTAGTAGGGTCGTTCTTGTTGTAATCCCTTTCAGGGTCGTAGTCACGCTGGTTGTGGTCCTGGAAAGGGACCTCGTCGTTTGCGTTGCCCAGCATGCCAACTTTCTTGCCCTTAGCGTCTCTCGCCTCGCGCGGGGGTCGTGCGTTGTACCCTGTTACAAACATGATTTCTTTTCCGCCATTGGTCTTCCTCACCTCAAATCCATTTGCCGTCATTATTTTAGATAGGTTCTCAGCCATTTCGCTGGTGAAGGTGATCGGCTTCGACGTCGTAAAGGCACCCCAGCCTTTATTCGGATGATTCCAGGTGTCGAACTCCGAAACCCACTGGTCATGTTTCATCAGCTTCTGAACAATGAACTCATCCCACTCTGAACTTATATCTGGCTGTCCGGAGGAGGTATTGAAGCCGACAGTCACGTTGTATACGGACGCCATAATGCAGTTTCGCGTTAGATTGTGACCGTGCAGCCGATGTTTGCCTTCTATTGCACTGCAGGTGCTAATCCTAGTGGTGACCATTGATTATTCCAGGTCCGTTTTAAAGTCATATCAACTGACACGAGAAAAGATTGTCTAGTCAAGTCTTGAGGGACCCGGGCGGAATTTCGTCATACGGGAAGTCACGTAGGTGTATCGTCACGTAGGGATGTGGGTTATGGCTCATTCTCTATAGTGGATTTCTGCTATTTTCAGAATAAGTACAATAGTGACCTAAAATTATTCTTCGTCTTCTCTTATTGTTCTTTCATACTCTCACTCTTCTTTTCACTTTTCGCATTCGACGGTATAACTAGATTTCATTATTTGAGTTAACTAGTTCTTAGTTTTTACTCTCTAGGTTTTACACTTTAGTCTAAAGTAGTCATTGGAAAGCCTCTCTGAATCTCCTGTTTACTATTGTGATACGCTGGATCGGTATTCAAATCTGTGCGGCCACATTACCGTGAGGGGCACTTTAGCTCCAATAGCGCCGCCAATAGTTGTGAGAGTCATTAAGCAACAGCAACAGATCAGGAGCTTTTGCTTCGCGCGGGGCTATAGAGTGCTAGTTGTGCCTGAGACCTTCTATTCCTCCTTCTATGTTATCCGTGTATGCTATCAACGACCTCCCTGCCATCTACGCTAGCGACTGTGCCAAGGCGTAGATTGGGCGGTCTTGATGGTGGAGCAGACAGTGCCGGCACGGGACATCCATTCTCAGTTTCGGACTCGCGAGACGGGGCTCTGTGCGTTCTCGCACGTGCAATTTGTTCACCCGTAATGTATTCATTTTGCATCTACTGCAGCTCTCGCGGAAGCAATGGGATCGAGCTGGGGTGAAATCCGAGCCAAGTCGTCCTGGATTAGCTACCTAGTAAGCTTCCTAGTAAGCTTCCTTCGGGATCCCCCTCCAACATAGTGGATAAATATGGTTCCACCTCCTGTAGCTCTACCATCTAACAGTTAGGTCGTAACCGCAGGAGCATCTCAGATTTCGTTGTTGACCACAATTAGAGACGCTTATATGAAGAGATGGAGAGGTACACATCCTTCCGAAACATTGACGGACAAGTGTTACCCACTGCATTAAGAGCTAGCATGTGTGCTCGATATCACCTCATTCTGCTCTCTATAATAGGCCATCCTTCATCCAGAAGTAAGGCGTCCTAAGGCACCCTGACTTTCGAACAAAGGACATGAGCGGCAAATTCGATGTGTACACTACCAATGTCGGGGATTGGGCTTCATCGCTAACAGCGAGGAAGCATAATATCTAAGTTTCACCTCCCTAGTACTCACCATGATCTTCATGCAAAATGCTTATCCCCGCTTTGACACCGACCCTCATTCATATCAGTATCCCTAGCGCACCATTCGCCGCCGTAAAGACGAAACTGTCTCCCGTGTTCACTACACAGTCTAGAGACCCGGGGGCGGAGGAGGGTCGGACCCGACATTCACGACCCAAATCTGATCCAGGCAAAGTATTTTGGAAGACTCCTAGATTTCGACCGGCTACCTATCTACGAATGAACCCTGTCTCACATTGGGGGTCGTTCACAGGCCCGCCGTTAGCGCCTTCCTTTGACGCGCGCGAAATGCATGTGAAGGTGATACGGCTCTACATAGCAGTAGCATTTTGAATAGCTCATCTCACAAGTATTCCGTTTCCTTCCTCTTCCTTATCGGATTTACAAATGGTGTCCTACCTCGTGAGCTATGAGCCGGGAGACGAGAACAAAGACCCCGACGGCGACAACGGTGACGAAAGATGCCCGAGGGGCCTCCCCGGCCGAAGATATTACTACATCCACGGCACTGGGAATAAATGGAGGCGCACGGGACTTGACCGTCTGTAATGTGGCCGTTGGCCATGTCCAGTTTGGGGTTGACGAGTTGGAGATGAGTAAGCAGCCTATGGAGTCCCCGGTGGAGTTCCACACTGGCCAGACTGAAGAGCTATTGGTTACCGCGCTAGGCCACCCGATGGCCGTGCAGGGTATTTCAACAGTCGTGTCTGATGCGGGAGACGACGAGAGACTTTCCGAAGACGTTGCCGATGGTACGGGCTCAAAAATGAAGAACTCTGTCTCGTTGGGATCGGACACAGTGGCTGTCGACGTGATCTCTGGCGGCGAAGTCGCTTCTGAGGAAGCTCCTACTGGACTCTCTACCGTCGAGGCCGTCATCGCCAAATCACCCTCCCTGTCGCCAGACGACGTAAATGAGGAGGTCGACTCAGCTTGGCTCACACCGGGAGAAGAGATCGTGTGGGGCTCGTTTTCGACGGTGAGCGTGCCAACCATCTCCCAAACCGTCGTCGAGGATACCAGTGTCGTCGTCGATACCACGGTTGCTGTGATAAAGCTGGTCTCGAGCCGGGTGCCTGTGCCTAAGTCGCCAGTGGTACCTGCGACGCCGGTGGTCGTGGTGACGGTGGTGGTTATGGTCATCGTGGACATGGGCGTTGTGGCGATAGATGTTACCGCTGTTCCCCCGCACGGGCCGGTCGGGACCAATTGATAGTCCGCCATGTCAACCGTACCCACTGCCGTCCAATCTTTCATCTGTAACTCAACGGTAACTATAGACTGTCCTCCTGTTGAGACGGGAGGCTGCTCGCCGCTCGAGGCTGCCGTCGTCACATCGTCGCCACTGACGAGACTGCAAATCAATACTAAGTTCAGGAGAAGAAATTGGCATCTCATGTTTGATCTGCAGGACTAGACTGTGCACAGTGAGCAACACATCCTCAGAGTGATTAGGCAAGATATCCCTCAGTATCAAATAATATAGCCCGTCTCCTCTACTGTATCTGAGAGGTGACCCTCCTCACGGTGGAGTTAGTCGCGACCGCATTTCCCTATTCCCCCTCCCTTAGATTATATATCTCCAGGTTCTGTTCCCTGTCTTCCAAATTGAGTTATTTTTCTCACTTTATATTTTCCTATCTCTGTACTGTAACTACTCTTTTTTTTT
>NW_015622659.1:0-3928 GCF_000835495.1 Cladophialophora immunda | reverse complement strand
GGTGAAGAAGGTGAAGAAGGTGAAGAAGGTGAAGAAGGTGAAGAAGAGGCGGGAGAGGCGGACGGAGGCGAAATTCGGAGCCTTGAATGCTTCCAATCCAACGCGAGTGAAGCATCCAATGAACAGCAATCTCATGAGAATTCTGCTATTGGCCAGCTGACAGAGCTGATTCTTGAGTTGAGCGCTTTTTTCGCCATGGAGGAATATTCTGACGGACGAAGGCCCGTCTGTGTCGGCGGCACAAGAAAGCACTGATAGACAACAAGGTGTGAGACATAGAGTTGCTGCGATGTGAGACTTCGTTAGGTAGGACGCGAGCCAGAGCTGGAAAAGGACGGAAACGATTGGCAATTAGAATCACGGACGTCATCCGAGCTTAGTCTTCACAACTCGGTGTTGAAACACATAATCAATAAACTACATTTGCTGCACGCTACCGTACTAACCAATCCTGAAGCTTGGGGTGAAGAACAACAAGAGGCAGTGCACGAAGCTGTCAATCGGGCTAGTACTAGCGTAATGGGCTGGCGTGGTGGTGTGACTCAATGGAGGAACATGGTGAATTCTACTTATTATAAATCTACAAGTAGCTCCTTGTGTAACCATTGACCTCGCCGCTCGCCTGTTTATATAGCTAACCTTGGTGTTGGTCTCTCAGTTATCCTGTTTGAGGTTCACAATTGCCGACCCCGGAATCTGCAGCGCCAGGTTTCAGCCAAGTGACGGTATGTTCCAATTTGTTGTATTACGCTCTTGCAAGTTAATGCACTGACAGAGACCAGAGAGCTTCGTATGGATCAGAAACCACCTCTGGGCACTCGCTGGCGCATGGCAGGCTCTTTCTATTCGATCGCAGTTTGAAAGCTACATTCACAATCAGTCCAACGCCCGTGATTCAACTACGCGAATTATTCAGGCTTTTCCGAAGAAGATTTTCCGCTCGACCTCGGGAGCATTAGGCGAAGAAAAGTGTCCCGTTTGCCTAGAGATGCTAGAGGCAATGCGGCTGCCGTGTGGTCACTGGTATCACCGCGGTTGCGTGGAACAGTGGTTGGAAAAACGTAGCTTCTGCCCCATGTGTCGGTGCGATGTCACTGCAACAACGGAAGAGAAACGGACATACAAATCCTGGCGCTATCAGTGGTGGAGAGACTTCATTCTCAGTGTAACCTAAGTCAGACGAAAGCTTGCCTTTCACAGTTCACAGGATTGCTAAATTTGGTGCACGAATGGGAGAGCAGCGTCGAGGTCAACAAGTGGATTGGACGCGCCGCTGGCTACGTTTGTATCTCCCAGTGATCACTGTGATACCATTGCATTAACTTGAGGCGCCGTTGCTATCAACCGGGTCGGTACCACCCACCTGGTTCTTCCCGTGTCCGTCAATTCCGGGACTTTCCCCATGATCCTCTGCCAGTGCGACATTTCCCGTGATATTTACTATGGGTTTCTGCCGAAGTCCGCGGACTGCAATCAGAAGCTGCAGCGATCATCGGCAGACCGGAATACATAAATTGGGGGCAATATCATCATGGAAATCTCAATGCGGAAGAACGAGGAATGCTAATGGCTTAAAATGCCCAGTCAGGCACATAGAAATTAATGCTTCCAATGAGTCTTCCCCAGCCATTTCGCAGTATAAAGGGAAAGCGTGAGAATCTGGTTACATGGGTATACTTATTCTATAGGGATGACGCATCGTTATGTATAGTAAATTGGTGAGGAAGCTCAAGATTCACTAAAGGTGTGTGTGGTGGTCATGTAATTATGATGACAGGGGCTTGGTGTCAGTGCTCTGTCGCATAAGCCTGCCTTTGTCGACTTAAATTCTAGTGATATCTTCGAGCCTGCGGTAGCTCGTCAAGCTGGTCCAGGAAACCACAGCTTCGATAACCCTACCCTAGTCATAGACAGCAGTGGGGGCGGACTCCAGCCCTTTTATAATCCTTGTGCGAATTGGTTAATAACTGTCAGCCCTTTACGCTGAAATCAGAAAATGTGCCATCTTGGTATCAAACAGTGAACTTGAGATGCCTGGGTAATGGGGTAATCCTAAATGCCTTCATGAGCATTCGCTGCACGGATCTGATGGTTCTTTGAAATTGCACTCACATAGCAGGCTTCTGTCAGCGAACGGTAATTAAGGAAAGTTAATCACGCATCAACGTAGATACTGTCCATTTAATCTCTACCACCATTGAGATGTCATTTCCGAATTTGGAGCGCGATTTCGACATGGAACGAGGCCTCAAAAATTCCGGGAGAAGAATTACCCAGCAGAGGCATTAAATTTGCTCGACACGCACTTCAAGAGTATTCTTTCCCTGAAAGAAATCATCGTCAATTTCAATGTGTACCCGCAATGGGACTTAAGCGATGATTTAACGAAGGAGATGAGCAACTATGGGTGGACCGTTAAGGTCACAGAGCTCCCAAAAAAGATTCGGATCTCCAACGATGATCGAGTCGAGATTGATAACGAAGAGGATTGTAATCCATACAACTCTAAACAGTCCCGAATAGAAGAGGAGCAGGAGAAGGAGAAGGAGAATGAAATGTGGTTGGAAGAGTATTACTGTATCGTAGAAGACGCGACTCTTATTTGAAAAAAGATTTAGACTATGACTGAAAGGATTTTATTACCGTATACCAAAGAGGCTTTGACAAGCAGACTCAACAGATCAAGTCGCTTGGACGCAGCCAAGCGTATTCTAGACTGTTGAAGTGTTCAAGGGGAATTTAACGCGACGTTCAAATTTATCCCAGTGAAGAGAAAACAAACCCTTTAAATCGGCATCCTTGAGCAGCTTACAGTCTGCTTTGTGGTTATTCTCGTTCCAACCAGTCCTCTGGCAGTCCTTTTTGTAACATTGTTAGCATCCCAATCAGCAGGGCGGGCTCAGATGACGAGCTTACTCCGTTGCAGTACCAGAAAAGCGAGCATTTGGCACACTTCTTTAAGGAAATCGCCTGCCTCTCGCACCCATGACATGTTCTTGTCCCATTCGTTTCCGTCGAGAATTTTTGGACTCGGTCGCTCAACGCTAGCGACTTATTTAGCGATAGTGGAAATATCTATGGGGACATGTTGTGTTAGAAACGTAGACAAAGTTAGTTGTCTCGATGATAATTGTACCTTAATATTCGTGGCTTCCTCAAGACGGATTCCCGGTTCAGAAAACATGAACGTGTGACGCTGCGCGTAGAGAATTGCGATAGTGTGCCCCTTCTGAACCTCTGAAGGTGCCAATTCACTGCCACGCCTTTGCGTATAGAAAAAGAGTGGAACCGTCGTACCGTCGACGTCTTTGACGTCCATCTGCAGGCGAACCAATGAGGCGAAGGCAATAATCTCGGCCAGGAAGAGCCAATGCCGCCGTGGTTGGTAGGTAATCCCGTTGCTACGTGCGTAGAACCCAGGATCAAAGCAGTTCTCGTCTGGCAGGTCGTTGAAACCTGGGAACGTCGTTCTACTGCGAAAGTCCGCCGGCTCTCCGGGTCGTTGTAGCTTCTCTCTCCTCCACAACCAATCTTCGAACCCTTTCGCGTCAAGTCCCTGGGGAACGTCATCCAGAGCTGTCTTCCACTTTACCGAGATCCCGTATAACTCATGTTTCGATGGATCCTGGGACAGAGGTCTGTTTTCAAGCACCCTAGGGCTGTCGTCGCCTTCAAGGATAGTCCACCCAAGCACCGCTCGTTCAGCAAAAATTTGTGCCCGGGCTAGATCTCCATTGGCGATAGTGGTTTGCGCAGCATCCAGGAATGCCCTGGGTAAACCGGCGTCATTTGGCCCTTGTTCATTGTAAAGACAGATTTGTTGATCAATGTACCTGTTGCGCCTGAGACAGTTGCCGTTTTACGTGCGCTTCAGGCGTTACCTGATTGCGCCTAGTGCCAGGAGGTCTTGCGACGTGGCAGGACTCAG
>NW_015622658.1:0-3932 GCF_000835495.1 Cladophialophora immunda | reverse complement strand
TTGTTCTATCTAGTGGGAACGGTCGCACGGCAGTTTGACTTGCCGGCGTGTAAAAACTAGCCGGATAACCTTCCTAATCAGGTTAGGGCAATACTTACGTACAACTTTCTTACTTTTCATCCAATCTTCTCTTGAGGTAGAATGGCTTCAACCTCCAGGCATTGATGATGCGATCTATCTTGTATGTTGAAAGCCGTTCTGCTCAAACCAAGGCTGTCGCTAAACCCACCACTTGGCGAGGGTCAAGTAGAACACCATTGGCTGTCTACACCCCACCGACATATCCAAAATGCCGACCAAAGTCCCGGCAATTTCGTTACTACCAAGGTTCCCGCGAGGTGGTGGCGCTTCCTAGATTCCTGCTAACTATTCTAATCTACTTGTAGGTTTTCGGATTGTTTTCGACATAGTAATCCCGGCGATTTGCTCCCCGTAGGTAAAAAGGCCTTTAAACGGCTGCCATACAAGTCGCTCCCATACATAGGGCTCCTATGCGGACGCCACTGAATACAGATGGCTATCGCACAGGTTACTCTAATGTAGGTTTACTCATATGGGAGGCTGTCAAATAGGTACTCTCATATAGGTTGCTCCCACCGTTGCTTCTTTTAGATGAAGCCCGTGCTCCCTCAGTTGCTCCCATTTAGCGCCTGACACAGTGAATATAAAGGAGGAGGTAAGTCACATCCGTCGTCGATTACCTTCACGTCATCACCGCGATCCCACCAGCTTGCTCCCCCCATCCTCATGCATCTAGGAACCGAATCAGACGCTGACATCGATAACAACACCATGAGGGTAGGTCCGTACGATCCATCCACCTCTGCATCCCGTGCTTTACTGTGTGCTTCTTGCCAAGGAGTCGTTGCTCGCATAGGAACTCCACCGGGCTCTTGGGATGGCCCCGAACCCGAGCAGTTCGCCTACCCGGCGCGAGTAGACACTTGGAGAGGAGCTCACCACACCATCGACTCCGGCTTCATCAGTTCAGTAGAGAAGGGATGTTATATCTGCAATGCTCTCTTGGAGATGTTTCCAAAGCAAGAGCGGAGTCGTGCACAATCCTCTCGCACGTTCTACGAAATCTGCCCCAACGGTCATCGGCGATGGGCCTTAAGGTTCACCATCGAGCTGCCTGCAGGCTTTTCACGCTATGAGACACCGCCACAGGTGATCGAGTGCGAGGGTGCTTTTAAGATCCTTCCTGAAAGCGGTATATCGTTGACAGAACCCTTTAAATGTTTGGCTAAACGACCTCGGCAGCCTTATCCAGGACTCCTGTGAAGCTCAAACTTGAGGACGATACTTCCAGCGAACCCTGCAAAAGTCAGATACGGACATGGCTCTCCCGGTGCACCCACGGCCACTCCCTCTGCAATGAGGACTGGCGAACGACAACTCAATACTCGATGCGCCTCCTCAATGTCAGCGACACCAACATCCGTCTCGAAGAGTTCGGTCCCGGAACTGGGCCCAATAAATACGTTACGTTGAGCCATTGCTGGAATAACAGTTCCGAGAGATCGTTATCGCAACTCAAAACGTCCAATTTGACCGACTTGAGACGTGGGTTCGCCGAATCTAGCTTGCCCGGAAATTTCCGACATGCCATAGCGGTCGCGAGGTCGATAGGAATCAATTACTTGTGGATCGACGCTCTCTGTATTATTCAAGATTCTGAGGATGACTGGCGAGAACAATCAAACATTATGGACGACATTTATGCTGGAACACACTGTAACATTGCCGCACTGAACCAGGTTGGGGAAGCTGGATTCCTGGGCAAAAGACGGCTCGAGATCATAGAGCCCTTTTTGATGCGAGATCCCGAGCGCGCTTCTCGTTCCACCACCCATATCATCGGCTACGACGACTTCTGGTGTAACAGCCTCCTCAGTAGCTCTCTCCACAATAGGGCTTGGGTGCTCCAAGAACGACTGCTGAGTCCACGCACAATACATTTCGGAGAACAGATATTTTGGGACTGTCGAGAACACAAGGCCTGCGAGACCTATCCTACTGGCATTCCCGACGAGCTCTCCAACCATAGAACTAAGGCCTGGAGACAGAGTGAACAAGTCCTCAGTCCCAAAAGCAAAGTCCATCCGGAACCTTCTCAGAAGTCATGGTTGGGTGCCCTACAGGCGTATCTCCTACCACCTAGGCCCGTAGATCGCTTGATACGCCAGAAAAAGGCATACGAATATTGGAGCACTGCGGTCGAGCACTATATGAGATGCGAACTCTCCCATGCTACGGACAAACTAGTGGCGATCCAGGGGCTCGCCAACAAAGTCCATGATATGACCGGGGAACGATATCTGGCAGGCTTGTGGGACAGCCCCGATCTCGCTCATAGCCTGCTATGGTACACCCCAGGGAGGCAACAAGCCAACGGTCGGCCTTCCGCCAAGCATGGTCCACGGTGTATGAGGGGCTATCGAGCGCCATCCTGGTCCTGGGCGTCACTGGACGCCAAGATCGTCTGGAAGTGGCCATCCCAATGTGGCCAGCTTCTTCTGCGGATCGAAGAGATCATCACGCAGTCTCATTCAGACGTGGCTTCTGAAGCTTCGCATCCCTCGGAAATACGCGTCAGTGGCCGCTTGATACCCGTGGAGCTTCAAATTACGAGTGATTATGAAGATGGCAGTCCAGACGAAGATGGGAGCTATGCGGTGGAACCGAGACAAGCGAATTCTACGACAGAGTCCCTCGAGATGATAGTGGACGCACTCTCTGCTTCAGACCCGACCATCCTTCTGGATGAAGCGTTAGTCCCGAGGTGTACGATCAATGTCGATCTACTACCAGTCGTCACCGAGTGGAGAGGTCGACCTGCGCATCCCGCTGCCGAGGTTGCCGGCCTCATTCTGAGGCGGCCCTCCTTTAACAGCAGGGCCGTTTATGAGAGGATTGGTGTCTTTTGTTTTGACAAAATTCCCACCGATGACAACCTGCTCAGCGGGGGTGGAAATAGCTTACAGGCGGCATTTTCTCAAAGGGCCACGGAACGTGTCATACTGATCTGATATTATACTAAAAGTAAGGGGGAGTACCAGAGCGAAAGTGATGGGCACTTTTGTTGCTTTCGCGCCACGTTCTGACCGACTCGCGACCTCTTGAATCCGAAGATTCGCACTTTATGCACTATATCCCGAAAGGTGTCCGACGGAAATGCGAACATGAGCCAAAAAGGAAGGAAAGCAAAGAAATACAAGGGGGAGAGGGGGAAAAACCAATCCTAGCTACAGTAACTAGCTTTCCCATAAGTTTACCTTTTGGTCAAGTCGCGAAAAGCCCATCTCCATAGGCCAACCCGACTGACCCGCCACCGCCGAATTTCGCAAAAGGCCGAGCTGCCGTCGCGGAACCTTTTGGTAACTCTTTTCTGCGGATCTGATGTCGAACTTAAATCGTCAAATCACAATTCCACAGAGAGGGATTGAGTATTTCTCGTTTTCATTTTGCTTCTATAAAGACCTCGCTTGAAGGGCACCATAGGATTAGGACTATGTGTTTTCCTTCCCTTGAATAGCTAGGACTCGTACTGTATCATCAACAACAAATCGTACAATCATGACCCAAACTGGCATTCCTGCCGACGATGTCGACTCTACCCTGATATCCGACCTTGCAACTCGTCTCCAGCAGCTGGTGGGCGACGTAGAACGAGTCTACACCACCGGACCTCGGAATGTTCGCACAGTCCTGCGACGACAGCATATCAACACCGTCCATCAGATTTCTACTCGACCGCTATGCCGACTGCTCGGCGAAGAGCAACTGATGGAAGCCCTCCGTCTGTTGTCATTGAAACTAGCTCTGTTCACTCTGGCGCGGGTTTATGATGAATGTCACGTTGCTTTGTGTCGAGCGATGGCGGCGGCCCGGAAAGGTGATGATCTTTACGAAGGCTTCAACCGAAATCC
>NW_015622657.1:0-3950 GCF_000835495.1 Cladophialophora immunda | reverse complement strand
GGGGGGGGGGACACAACCTGAGTGTGTTTGGTCTGTTCGAACTGGTCGTAAAAAGTTCATGAAAGGCAAGTGTGGTACCTAAGGGCCTCCACGCCAATGTCGGCGGCCACGACCATTGGCACCAATCACTCACCGAGAATGCTACCGGTTTCAGCTTCTCTCCCTGCAATAGAATCTCTCCGAGCGTATCAGTCAGTCTCCTGCAACTATGACTGGGGACATCATGGAGCGACGAGACTTGGCGCCATACCTTGTCATACGCGAGCATTGATTCAGCCCCGGCTCCTCCTGCGTAGCCTTGGGGTTAGTGGTACAAGCGCAATCGAGGGGTGCGACACGAGTACTCCCGAGTGGTCGCCTAGGTCTTTTGCGCCATATCATGGCCATCCTAGTCCTTTTGCAAAGCGCGCATTTGCCTCGCGTATGTCGCACACCCTGAGCACGGGCACCACGTTGAGATGACAGAACGAATCCGAACCAAGATAGGGATCGGTGAGGCCCTTCTGCCTCCTCGTTCAGCCGCAGTTCAATCTGCGGCCGCAACGGCGACCTCTTGGGCGGCCGGCTAAGCCACGTTCAGAGTCGATCACGTGATATGCCGTCGCCGTTTCACCTCACCATATGTTAGATCGTAGTCGCTTAGGGACGGTGATGTTTCTCTAGTGTATTCTCAGAACCTCGTGGGAACCGTTATTCTCTCTTCTCTCAATCTGCCTTGCAAAGGTCCCCCCGAAAGGCACACTTCCTATGCTATTCTGGTACCAGCCCTCGTCACCTGCGAGTTGAGGAACTGGCCTCGCTCGTCCCCCTGCTGCTCATTACGCCTCCATCTTATCGAACATAAGTATCCTCATACTCCTTCCGAGCGCTTTAGATACATCAGGCTGTAAGTCTATCTTTTGGTCCTATAACATACACCGCATTCATTCTTACCATGTCAGTCTCATCCGAATCATCACCGGCAACTCCGTTGCCGCTTGTCCCAGATTTCGACTCGACACCCTTTGGGCAAAGAAAGAGAGACGCGCGAGACATCGTTTCCTCCTTCGACCGGAATGACCTCCCCTCAGAATTCTGTCCGGATACTTACAAACGCATCACCGTGGGCCAAGCCAAGAGACCCAGTTCGGAATGGACAATCACCGGAGATCTGCCACGGACGATAATGACGTGGATGGTTCACGACCCCAACGGCTGGGCCCTCCTCAACAAGTGTCTTCCGATGAAACTGCGAACCAAGTTGTTCGTCGAGAAACTCCAGAGACGGTTCCAACACGAGTTCGACCGCTACGACGAGGTGCTTGATGCAACCCAACACCTTTTGGCGGCACCGGCCTGGTCCCCCGAGGACATCCGATCCACCGTCATCCAGATCGCGGCAAACATCAACTCGCTGGCGGCCGCGGCCCGGCTCGACCTCGACGAACGTCCTGACGGCCCGGGTGGTACCGCCCACGTCCTCCTCGAGGCCCTGAAAGGGGTTTGTCTTAGGTCCAAGACAATACCCGCTGCGCCGACCCAGCAAGGTGGCGCTCGGACAGAAAGTGAAATCAGCCTGTACGACATCATGATACGTCGGCCTCTGGAGGGGCACTCAACCGTGATTTTAGAGGCACTAGAAAAAGTATCGAAAACGTCGCCAGGGTCATTGAACAACATGGGGGCCCAATTCCGACTCGTCGGCGACCTTATGCCCACCGCCGACGCCGCTTCCACTTTCTGGTTGCGATTTCGGGGATTATCTGCCCAAGCTGGTGCAGTTTTCTGACCGGCAAAGTTGGGCACGCCGCGCGCCAAAGGCACGGATCCCATACACTAGCGAAGAAGTTCTAGTACGAGAGCGTCTCACAACCGGGAAGAACTAAGCCCTGAAACAAGACACTTGCCGCACAATATTCGAGCGGATACTGTTCAAGCTGAGGCAAATCTTGGGGCCACGACCCAAGTCACGATTTCTTCTCATTTGAGTGCGGGTCGATTCCCGCGCCGGGTAAAATCTTCATGGGCAGCGGCGACAACAAGGTGATGACACATATGTCTTTTCCAAAGTTATGAGCTATCGAAGCCACCACACCGGTGTCTCTCGGTCCGTTAGCAGCAAAGTCTCTCGGAGTGTCCTTGTAAGGAGACGAAGGCGCTTGCATCCTCCGTCCGCTTGTGTACATTCCATCGGAAGTGTCGAACGATGCTCGCAAATCGGCTCTACAAAGCCCGGTTCTACAGTACTCGTTAGTCAGATAACGTCGCAGTAATATGTTTCGGGCCCAAATGGAGGCTCGCCTCTTTTCGAGATTTTTTTCGGCGGCCTTGGCCCAGCGCTTCCTCATTTGGGGAGTCGCATCATCTACTAGAAACACCCCTCCGTATCTGTTATCCCGGAAAGCATCGACGCTTCTGCTGAACAGCGGACGTGGAGGGTCGTGGCTGGCTCCCCAAGCGGCATCCCGAAACTTAAGTTCTCCACACGCTACAATGACCGGTCCTGCCAGCAGATTGACGGCTGGCAAGATGTTGAACTTGATTATAGCTTGGCGCAGCTGAGCTGCCAGCCTTCCTGCGTATTTCAACGTATACATCGTAGGAAAGCTGTTGATGATCATAACGTTCCCCCGGTCGATTCATTCGACGGGCAATCCGTTTCTTCTCTTTGCAAGTCTGAGACGTCCAACGTGCGTAGCCGAGGGGCTGTGAAATGATCGTATGTCGCTGACACTCGTGTCTTCCCAGTTTCGTGATCCACAGTTGACCAGTCGAAATTGATCTCCTCTATCTGTGAACACTGACGCAGCAAGGCGGGCAGAAAAGATGTATTTGTTTCCTTTACAGGACCTTGGACTCCTCGGATTCGCGGCCTGCCCTATTTGAACATTCACCGGCTCATTTCCCCGGCTCCCTAAATCAGATTTTCCGAGGCCCTGGCTACCATCTCCGTGATGGCTTCATCAACCGTGGCCAAAATCTCGGTTCAAACCTAGCGCCATCTCTTTAGATAGCCAGCACGTCGGTACACACGACCGCTTGGGATCATTTCTTGCGCCGAGGACACAAGTTATCCTCCATCCATAGACTGCGGACAGCCTCTTTTATGTGCTGTCACGAGCCACCTGCCAGCGAGCAAATGAACGAACGTATTACCAAGCTGTAAGCGAAGGACCGGATGGGGATTCTGCAGCCGTATATAATATAAATAACCATATGGGTTTGAAAACATTAGGGATACAACGACAAACCTGTGGCTATCTTCTCGATTTCCTTTAGCCCCGATATTGCCACACGCTTTTACCGTTCAACCCTTCTGCGCTAAGAACTTGGTGTACTTCACCACGTTTATCATATTCGTCGCAATTGGGTATTTATAAGTAGATTTGGCGAGCAGATTTAGTGAGTAGATTTGGCGAATAGATTTGGTATCAGACCAGCGATCTAACTGAAGGGTGAATGCGATACCTGGGATCAATAGATGATAGATAACTAGCCTATATATACAGGTGTCAACCCTTGAAGAAGGCTTCAAGGTTGACAGGTGGGATGTGCCCCTTGCTATATACATGCGATAACCATGCTGAGTCAGTCAACGCACTCTACGACAAAGCCTCCTCTTTAGAGTAGGGGTTTCTCGGGCACAAGCATCACTAAGGGCTTAAAGAGGAATTTGAAAAGTGAGGCTAGCCAAAGAGGAGGCTGGGCACAGAAGGCGACCGCAACGGCTACAAATATATAGTTTTGTTAGGAACTTGATATGTAACCATCCGGCACCGAGACACCCGTTATCGGTTTCTCGTGCGTCAGAATCCTCCCTACGGTGCCCATTTCACTCCATGAGGTTTACAACTAACGACTTACTTAGATCAACCACGAGGTACCGCCAATTCGCGAGACGCTAGCACAGGCGACACTTATTAGTCATTGTGTCTCTGCTTACTGCTGATCTAGAACTTTTTTTTTTTTTT
>NW_015622656.1:0-4089 GCF_000835495.1 Cladophialophora immunda | reverse complement strand
TACCTGGAGAATGGGTATATTCTGCTATCGAGACGTACTGACGATTATGTTTCTCTGACAGTTTTACAGCTATCTGATTCTGCTCTCTGCGTTGATGCTGATGGATGCAATCGGAGACCTTCTATTCGTTTGTATCGATGCGCTCGTTATTTTCCCAGGTCATGTGAAAATCTTAGATTATGGACGTCAGGGCCTTTCTAAAATATGGGTCGGTCCTGGGAAAAGCGCAGTACTCTACCGTTGCTATCCGTGGATGCCTTCCGACATGCAGCGAAGGCCGATGGAGGTGATAAAAGCAGTGAATGACGAATTGAAACAAGTTTCGCAGTGTCTCGAATTCAGACAGTCCCCATTAGGCGATGGGGAGTGTTACGGGATGTTTGCCACAAAAGATATCAATGCCGATGCTCGCATCATATATCACCGCACGCCAGTCGGAATGCACAACGGAAACGATCGAGACTTTTGCCACAATTGTGCGACGCCATTGTCAGCGGCCTCGAATGTACACCTCCGTTGTTGTCCGCAGTTGAAATTTTGCGACAGCAAGTGCCGAGATCTTGCGATCGCTTTCTACCATCGCCTTACGTGTGGACGCGACTTCACACGGTTCATCGAGGACAGCAAAAAAGCTTCGAGCGATCATTTCAATCCGTTGAACGTCGTTCCTTTGTTTCTCAGGCTCCTACCCTGTTTCGAACAGAGCGATGTTCACCCTCTACGACATCCGCTGATATCTTGTCTGACCCCATTGCAGGGAAGTAATCTGCTGGTTCCCTGGTCACTTTGGGGAAATGTGGCCGGCCCGACGGAAATCCTTCAGACAATTGGTGCCGACCCTTTCTCGGAGAAGTACAGTACGTGGATCCTACAAACTATACAGTAAGATATCAGATTCTTTGACTTCTCCTTAAATGCAAGGCTAACGAAGACCAGCTACCGCCTGCACAACAACATGCGATACTTTCAGATTGGGAGCACCCAGCAGTGGTCGTGCAATCCGATGTATGCCTTCTTTAATCATAGTTGCAAACCCAGTGTGTATCTGGCCGGTGATCCAAGCTCCTCTACCTCTTTACACGCCCGAGGCTTTATAAATGCCGGTGAAGAAGTTTTCGTTAGCTATCTCGGCCCGCAAAGAAACAGTGAGCGAGACACATCGATTCGCAAGGAAGAGCGAAGTGAAGCTCTAAGACAATGGCTAGGTGATCGTCAATGCAAGTGTGAAATGTGTATTAGGTGATGTTTTGGCCATGTTGGCTATTTGGGGTCGTAATGTGATAGTCCAAAGGGTATTCCGCAACCGCAACCACGTGCACAAAGCAGCAATACTATGCCCGAAAACCGGTTTCGAGAGGGGTGGGGCGGGCGTCCCTTAAGGGACGACTCCGAACTGCGCATGAGCACCGAAATTTAAACTTTGATTCTACAGTACCACCGCGCTTTCATGTTATTAGTCCTCCACCTAAGTAATGGTTGGGCTGCACCCTTCACCTTTGACATCTTCGTTCGCAAGAGCAAAGAAAGTCAGTATTGGGAGGTACTAACCTCGACGCTGGTACGGCGTTTAGGTGTTTTTCGAACGTTCCCGCTTCGGATAGCGATCTTGTCGATGGTACCATATCTAGGAAGATTGACTATAAACATGTGAATATCCCCAAGCATAGACCAAAATTCTTTGTATAGAGTGCCGCCGGCTTTGATCTGTCCGTGGTAACACACGCAAACAATTTTGGAGCGTGAAGAATTGGGACGTAGGTAATGGATCTTGACGGAAGAAGCCCCCGTTAAGGTCCCAATATTAGGGTCTGTTCTTGTAGCCATTCAGCCACAACCTGGCATTGAAAGATGCTGGTAGAAACCATTTTTCCGACGGATAGAAGCCGAGAGCTGCGGCTAACAGGATGAAGATTTGCACAAAGAAGGTGACCATGTCTTCGGGTGGTGCTGTAGAAAGATACCTAGGTACGCACTACGGGAAATGGATGCAAATTTATATTGAACCCGATAGGTGGTAGCGTAAAGGCTGGAGCGAGGGCGGGCAGGGTTGGTGGCGAAGGTACGATTCAGAAGCACCAGCCCAGCACAGCCTCCACATGGGACCAATTCTGGGGTTCGCCCTTTGATTGCGCCAACACTTCGTACTGTAGTTAGAATAACAAAATAAGGCTTATCAAACATTCGCGGTGATTTGTTCGCTTCGGGCCTTTCGCGAAACACTTAAATTACTCGTAAGTACGATCCCTCTTACATTGAGGTATGGCAGTTCGAGCCGTCAGATGGGTTTTTCGGCACCCCATTGGAGGAAATTGGTAGCCAACCAGCATCAGATTATATCTTCGGCTAAAGACAGGGTAACTGCAGCGGTGGCCGTCACAATATCTGCTGTTGGGATCAGTGTTCCATTTGAACTCGCATCACTAGAGACCGTATGCACAACGTGTTAGTGTTAGTCGGGACAGCATTTACAAAGTGTCTTACGCCTTTCTCTTAACAATTGTATTATTCTCAATCCCGGGATCAGTACCCCATTTCCGTCGGACGTTTATACCGTAGTACCGTAGTGAGACCAACAAGAGAAACGGCAAAGAGAAATGGTCTGAGGTATGAGCCTAGCCGGTTCTGAGAGTGAGACTCAATTGATTCGCTTAAAATATTCTCGTAAGAGATCCCAAGCCCCTTCAAGCAGTAGGAGGTACCGTAACTGCGTAAGCCATCAAACAAGTCCCCAAAGCCCTGATAGAATTCATCATGTCCTCTATTGAGGACCGAGGTACATATCGTCCTTGCATTCGCCTTGCCAGCAGACGATAGGTTCGTAAATATGGCGTTGCTTAAAAGAAGACTTCTTTATCTCCTCTTGGCTCTATGCTTCTTCTTCTTCTCCATCAAGAGTTTGCTTCAAATCTCTTCTACGTTTACGCCTGGCTTGAGGCAGGAGCATTTCCCGCCGTCTGGCCATGTAGCTATCGCCCATTACGCACCAAATCGATCTTTAGGCTGTCCTCCGCCAAGTCCATCTCTTCCCGCACCGTTTTATCACCCCGCGGTCCAGGCCCGGGCTCACCTCCTCGGGATAGCTGCGCAGAAAAAGACCCCACTTTGCCGCCCGCAAACTCCACTGTTTATCCCGTTTGCCTCAAACCTCTGCATGCTACAGCAGACCATCCTTTCGTATATTGCAGGAGGTTGGCCACCGTCACAAATCATCGTTGTGGATAACACAGGCTCTGCCAGAGCCAACGCGCAAGAGTCAAATGACCCTACTCATCACACATTCCTAAATTACAGTCTTTTACTCAACTACTACGGGGTCAATATTTACGAGAGTCCTACCCGGCAGACTTTCTCGCAACTTCAGAATCTGCTTCTTGAGCTTGCCCACAGAGTGAAGTGGGATAGTTTTTATTTCACTCACCAAGATATTGTGGTTCGAAATCCATCGAAGCAGGACCACTCCGGCTCTTTCTACGAAAATATCTTGCGAGAATACGACGACGTTGAAAGGAAGACTTCAGGTAACCAATCACACTGGGCTTTTTGCTTCTTCCATTATGACTGGCTGAGTCATGTGAACGTCCTTGTCGCCGAACAGATCGGCCCCTGGGACGTCCTTATTCCGTGGTATCCAAGTGACTGTGACTACTACGGACGCGCCCGCCTCGCTGGATTCCAGATATTTGATTATTACGCGGGAGAAATCTACGATCTTTCTCAATGCATCGCCGACCCGGAAAACCAGCTGTTTCTTTCACCGGAAACTCAAGGAGCCAATCAAGTGGATATCGCGCTTGGAAAGCTTGATCAGCTGAAGAAAAAAAGTGGTCGAAATACTTGGCAAGGTCAAGAGGATATTGGTATTTCAGATGATTTCGGACCTCGATTTTGGGAACTGGTCAAGGCTGGCCGGCGGAGTTACCGTATGAAATGGGGCACCAACCATTGCGATGTTTTACGACCGGCGTTAGTACCATGGCTAACGGCGCAATTTCGAACACTGCTGGAGAGGCTCACCAGAAGTGCGTATAGTAGACAGATGGGGCCGCGACGAAAGGGAGCCTAAAGATGTGGATATATGACACACACACA
>NW_015622655.1:0-4097 GCF_000835495.1 Cladophialophora immunda | reverse complement strand
CCCCCCCCCCCCCCCGAACGTGCCAAACAGGAGAGATACATTCCCTTTTTGTTGTGGTTGACAGTTGTTCTTTCACTGTGCACACTTTTGTGGAAGCTCAGATTTCTCAGAGTTGATGACCACGTCCGCGAATGAGGACTCGGAGCCGCAGAAGTTCTCGAGCGACATGAGCGCAAAAACCAAGAGCAAGGGTAAGGGAAGGGGAAGGCACTTCGTAGAGATCACCATGGACCCGGCGCTGAGCGCTTTGAACAAAGTTTCTTCGAGTGGCAGAGTGCGGCCATCGTCACAGAACGCGAATCAAGCGACAAGGGCGGCGCTCTGAAGCCGGTGGCAGTGGTTACCAAAGTCGATCTGCTTACTTGGATGTTGAGCGAGCACAAGCCGTAGCACTCGGGGGTAATGATGGAGACCGTGTTTTACCGAGGGCATTGGGATTTAGATCAGATTCAGCAGCGTCATCGGGTCACAAGGCCAGGACAGGCTTGTACCCCCAAGAAGGCAAACACTGGGAAACATTCAACACCGGAATCCTACAGGTGATGGGCGATGCATTCGCAAGGACAAGAGTGGAAGCATCGAAGTAAACTCCATGAATATTTGGGAGCGATTAAGATATCATGGATTTAAACGAAAAACCTGCGTCCGTGGGGACAAGTGACCTATGGAGGCGCTATAAGACTTACCTCGCCGAGTGGAGTGCAGTGTCTGCTACGTCAACCAGAATCATCATCAGGGCAGGGACGAGCCCACCACCGGCAATAAACAAAATAGGAAATAGGATCGGATGTCGGATAAGGGAGCGGGAGACGGAAGGGAGGCCGCGACACCGTAACTTCGGACAAGTCAAAACATAGTGGGCAACGGGAATAAAGGCGTCTTGTGCCGCTAGTGTCGGATTGCTGAACGTCGAATAACGAGCTCGTGGAAGATGGATCGTGCGTTTGAGGCGGAAGGATAGGACCCAGGAATTGCGCCGGGAATACGGGGTGGTGAGATGGCGAGAAGGGGAATTACGACGGCGGCGGCGGGGACGAGGAAGATGCGAGGCCGGGGATGCGGCGCATCATTGCGGATGAACGGGAATTGCGGATGAACGGGAACGAGGCTGATACTAGAGCTGCTGTGACGTCTCGAAGAGGAACAGAAAAAGTGAGGACGGCGGTACGATCGAGAAGCCGGCTGTTGTACAGGATTGAGCCTGCGCCGCTCGCTCGAGGTCGATCTAATCCCATGTCAAGTCAATCTTACCCACCGCTCACTGCTACGCCTGAGGCTCTCAGGTCATGCAAGTTCTGCAATTGAATCATGATAGCAACGATGCCAAGGACGAAAAATCCGAAGGGAACCTAGCGCCTTCTCGCCATTCGGAAACGCAGTAACTTGTGGCCTTGCCCAATCGCAAGAAACCTACTTGCTTGTTCGTTCGCAGTAAACAGCACGCCGGGTTTGGCACCAGGTGGGTGTGGGCAGATCATGCTGCCTTATCATTCCGCGGTATCGAGCTCATCGTGAGCTGGGGGAGGGGGGTCCAGAGCTGATACGGGTGTCAGCATTTTCAAATCCAGGCCGCATCGGTATCAATTTCCATCATACCATTCCGGTCGTCGCCATTGGCAGCGCCATCTCGGTCGTCGTCACGGCGGTCGCGGTCATCCTTTATGTCCCGGTCCCGGTCTCGATCACGGTCGCGATGCGCGGGGCTGCGCGAGCGGCGTCGGTCATCGTAATCTCGGTCCCGATCTCTTTCCCGATCTCGGTCACGGTCACGGCGATCACCCTTACGGGGAGAGTAGTCGCGACGTCGAGGGGAAGGAGAAGGAGAAGATCGGCGAGGAGGAGTTCGATCACGACGGCCACCGCCAGATTCGTATCGCCAGATGGTGGATGGAGATGTACGGGCCCACTGTACGTTCAGTAGTCAGACAATGTGCTCGGCGAGGTGTTGGGGTTTTACTTCCGTACCTCGATCTTCAAGACATCATCACGACTGATCTGCTTGTTATGCATCTCGTGGTAGGCATCGTCAGCATCGCGACGGCTCTCGTATTCGACAAAAGCGAAGCTGCCACGGCGTCAGTGTGCGTGGACGGCTGGGGACACAGTTCATGACTTACAGACGGCTTGACGCAGTTCTGGGAGCAGGAATGTCGCACCTGACCAGACGGCCATAGTGCTCGAACTCATAGGCAAGGTCACGGGCACGGGTGCCATGACCAAAGCCCGTGACGTAGAGGGTAGTTCCAGATCGAGACATGATCAAAAATGGAATGGCAAGGTCAAAGGGGCTAGGTGGCAAGCTGATATGTCGTGGTCGTTTTCGTTTCGCGCCGGTCACCAAGCGCCTTTGATCTGGCCGCAAATGACTGTCAATACAATCTCTGGTCGGAAGAGTAAATGCAACATACGATGGACAAGGCCGAGGGGGAGGAGAGAAGGCAGAAGTTGTTTGTCGGGCGGGGAAGCGGCCTCAGCCTCTATGTTTACACGGAAACGGGGCTAACCTGGAAACGGAGAACCAGGCTTGACACAGCCATCGGAACCAGGCCCAGACGGCACTTTTGGAAAGGGCCACGCTCGCACGCCCGCCTGGTCGCCTTCGATCCGCACAGCAGGAAGAAATGCAGCATGTTGTAAACAATTGCGGATCTGCTCAACGGCTATGGTGCCCTCACGATTGCTCCTTGCCGAGATTCGTTCGCCGTTGCGTCCATGGATGAATTAATTCATCGCTTTTGACAACATCCACCTGGTTGGGCATGGTTGATCGGGTCTCATATACCGATCCCTGGGTTACGAATACGACGTCTTCAGTTGTCACGGCCGAGTCTCCTCACAAGGCCTTTTTATTCCGCCACGTGGGTGGCAAAGTCCCCAGTCCGGCTCCATGCGACACAGGAATTAGTAGCCTCTGAGTATGTCACCTGGGTCGCCAATTGATCATGCTGGGATTATGTCCAACAGAACTTCCACTCTCAATTCTGCCTACGTTGACAGAGTCAACCCCAAATCTACTCACCAGATCTGCTCACCAGATCCAGCGTGGCTTTCGATACCTCGGCTATCGAAAGGAATTATTACAACACCAGCACTAGAGGTATTATAATACTTTAGTAGAAGCGTTTGGGGCCTAGAACCGAGCGGGAAGCTATTACGTGGGGGCCGAAATGAAAAGAGTTATTCTACACTAGTCTAGATTAGGACAGGCTAGTTTAAATTTAGTGCCAGTACGGAGATACCAAGAGTATTACTATAATACTGATACAATCCAATTCAAACTAGGTATTTTGTATTAGGCTTATCGATATGGTATCGAAAATCACACTGACCAGATCTCGACAGAGGAACTGAAGACCTAACTCACAACCCTTTCCGGTTGAGAGAGGGAGTGATCGTATAGACCTAGACTAGGCGCACCACCCCAATTCTCAGTTCTGTTGGAGTGGTTATTCTAAGAAATGTCGCGATGAGACTGGTAGAGCATCCATTCCCAGGTTCGAGTAGCTTCACTGTTTCGGGAGTGGAGGAACTAATGGAAGGTAACTGTTTATTTCGGCATCGTCTGCGATCTCAGTCGGTTACGACGATATATGATATTTCCATCTCAAGGTGATGTTTTTGGTTGGGCAAGTAATAGGTGTCCAGCCGTCTCCTGTTACAGTATGGTGTCTGGTAGGTACGCTCATCTCATCATTTCGGTGGTCATTCACGTCCCCTCCACCATTCGAACATACGGACCGCTTCGACCTTTGGTCTTCGCTAGGTTTTTCTTTTCCGCGTCTCTATTTTCCATCTTCAGGTTGACGCGCGCACGGGGCCACGCCTACTGTCGTCTGTCTGCCAGGAACGGGTCAGCTGAGAGAGGACCAGCTGGCATTGCCAACCCGACAGCGCTGAAAAACAATCCGCCACTCATACGTCAATCCATTGCTCGGGCGAATGCTCTGCGACTACGGACACGACCCGGGTCAAGTCACTGGAGCACGTCTGATTCCCAGCTTCGTTATTTTTGCGCCCGAATTCTCACGGCGCCGAGAACGGCCTGGTTTTCCTTGAATCGTGGCTTTGCACGATTGGCCAACCACTTCCCCCCCCCC
>NW_015622654.1:0-4108 GCF_000835495.1 Cladophialophora immunda | reverse complement strand
TTCCGTTGACGTTGACATTGAACAATGCCCACTTGCTCCCTCCACTGCCGTCACCTAGTCGCGACAACGACGGCATAAAAGCATCGATTAGGCTGGATCTACGGCGGTCTGCGCTGTGGGTTTCGGCAAGGGTTACGACTGTCGCTGGGACCAATAAGCCAGCGAGTTATCCGCATGTCTCTAGAGAATGGAGAGGAAGAACCGACCAACGAAGAAGATGAAGAAGAAGAGTGCCTATGAAGAGACAAATTAAGGACGCGCAAAATATTGTTTAAAAGATCGGTGAGCCGGTGGGCTCAGATATCCACGACGAACGAGAGTTTGAAGATGGCGTAATGGATATGAGCTCAATCGCGACTCGGGCCAGTCCTGTTCTTGGGGCAACGCGCCGATGGAAATGAAGTTGTTCGAAAGGCTATTTCATGAAGTAGCATGCGGCTGCACAGATCTGGCGGGTGAACTAGAACTCAAAGAGAGCGGACGAGCCGAGGGATCTTACATTGATATAATCGCACGTGCAACCGATGGTATCTTAAAGATTTGAAAGCTCGAACAACGCCGTAGCGTAGAATGAGTGCGATGGCGAACGCGGCCAACCACATGGTGTACTCTATGTCGATGGGTAAAAGAATGCCAAGAGGATCATTACCAGCGATATAATACCAGCATTGTATCATAATTATCGATACTACGCTTATCCATCAACAAGCCATAACGTGGGTGCATAGCGAGCGACCACCACATGCACGCTTTTCTTGCTCCACCTGCTTATCCGCATCCCTCTGGTCGATCATATCCTGCGCATCTCGTATAGTAAGTGATCCTCATTGTCGGATCCGTGTCCTTTTCTCTCTGCGACGTTTACTTGGCGTACGATTTGCCTCTTCAAGCTCCCGGATGCGATCCTTCATCAATGCCATTCGGTGCATTATAGTAGTTGTACCTCCCACCATCTGGTCCATCGTCTCATAAATCGCCGTCGGAGAGCTATCTTGATGTCGAGCAACTTTCCCCTTGATAAAATCAGACTGTGAAGTTGCCTCTTACATAGTCTGTAGCGTCTTAGAGATCCAAGGGGTGGTTGTTGGCGAGGGGAGTGTTGTTGGTGTTGGCGTCCGAAGCTTCACATCTAGCTTCGAAAGGACCGCATCTGCATTAAAAGGGATGCGGTACCCTACCCCTCGGAAACCTCCTCGTACGTTTTCCTCGCCAAAGGATGCGAAAAAAGCGTTCTTAAACGCGGTAAAGAACTCGACCTTTGTGAAATGGGTCACGTGTGTCCGGATCAGGTTCTCGATTTCTTGCCGTACGATCGCTTTAAGGGACTCAAACACCCAATGTCAAGTGGTTGAAGTAGATGTGACGAATGTACAGGCATACAGAGTGTAATAATGTTATTCTCCTTACAGTAGCCCTCAAAATCCACTGAGTGATCACTTTCATGGCCGTCTAGGATCAAAAGACGAAATGTACCCTTCGTACGACCACGACTGTGTTTGTCAAAGTGTTTGACTGAATCAAGACCAATCTCGTTCGTTGTCCATCCATTATCGCTAAGTGCGACAACCTAGTCGGACGGAAGGGGACTGTCTCGGTACCATAATACGAGGTGATGTTTCCCAGCGACCACCAGAAAAGGCGGGATCGCCCAGCCGTACGAATTGACACCCTGGATCACTGTGGCCCTAACCCAATTACCAGGCTGTACCATCTTAACCTTTCCATACCCTTCAGAACTCATTATAACCATTGCGGGCGAGATCGGGCCCATTATAAACCCAGTCTCGTCAGAGTTCCAAGTATCATCTTCATGAATCCCGTACTTAGCTATGACGTTCCGTACGAGGTCAAAATACTGAGGTATTTTTGATAGTGTCCTGAGAGATGGTGAAGCAAGGGTGGACGAATTCATGTATAATAGCGATGCAATATTGATATCGTGTACGTTCAGAGTGTGTTCGATTGACGAGTTACCATAGAGTTTATCTACACAGCTGCAGATAGTAGAATAGGGGACTCGTCCTCTTCGACGATAACGACGAGAGTTTGAGAGGGGCTCGTGTGATGCTGGCATCAAAGAACTGAGGAAGGGGATAAAAGGAAAAGGGTAAGTTCTGGGAGCCATGCTATGGGAGGCTCTAGTCGAGCGAGGCTAATTCGCGTCCCACCTGTGGACGGGGATGCGGAAAGACAATTCACCAGCAGGATTCTTGCGCCCTCATGCGGTGGTGGCAACGGTGTGGTTGGGTGATTTTGGACACATCATCTGCATGATTAGCCAAAGTAAATTATGCCTTCGGACATTGTCAGCTGGGCCCAAAGGTAGTGGCCAGCCCGCAGCCAATAAATATTATTCCGATTCCCTAACGGTATACGTAAGGGAAGTGGCATCCCTAGATCCTTTCTAGTTGGTTACCCTACGAGGTCGGAAATACGGAGGGTGCTGTAGCTTTAGGGTTAGGCCATGTACGGCGTCGTCCTCCCCCGCCGGGGAAGGGATTCCCTCCTCGATCCCGTAGTATGGTCTCTGACAGGAGTGGGCTCAAATCACGAAACCACCTCCGCAGCGGTTTTGGTTCACGTAGAGGCATATTAGGCGGCTAGCACGCTTCTGTTGTGCGTCCAGTCAATAGTTACGTCTAGGTGCGAGGTCCATAAGAGAGAGAACCAACACGCAGCCCCATACAGTAGGCTAAGGTACCCTTGGTCGGGCAATAGGAAACGCTACTCTTCCCGCTGTCTCACACGTGGGGGCGGTTGACTAGCGAGACCCTCACCGCTATTTGATTACTGGTGGATGTGTGATAAGTCTCGCCATGCAGCCAGTACTCCGTATCTGTGCCTCCATCACCAAAATCTTGGCTCCACACATTTTCCTCAGCTAATTCACCCCCCTATGGCGCGGACAAACATGTTGCAACCCCATCGCCGTGACAGACGGGTCACTTAATTACCATTACTTGTCTAGGTTCGGACATGGCTGTTCTCGCGTCCAGCTTTCTCTCATTAGTAACTCCAACGACTAGGGATTCCTCATTCTTCCCACGGCAACTTAAACCCCTCAGAAGGCATACCAAACTTTCACATTGTGTCCCGATTCTACGAGCTCCATTGTCTTCTGCCGTAGTTCATCCTGTCAACTATAATGCTGAGCAATATGGATAGCTCACCTCCGCCCGAAGGTCGCGGCGCGATCGACGCGAAACCGAAATCCACCGTTCGGAATCGGGTGCTCCGACGAGGCCGCCGAATGAGGTCGTGTTTTGAATGCCACCAAAGAAAACTCAAGTGTAATATGTCGCATCCATGTTCTAATTGCACCAGGTTCTCGCGCAATTGTCTCTACCAAGCCTC
Organism: Cladophialophora immunda; assembly: GCF_000835495.1. Classification (NCBI taxonomy): domain Eukaryota; kingdom Fungi; phylum Ascomycota; class Eurotiomycetes; order Chaetothyriales; family Herpotrichiellaceae; genus Cladophialophora; species Cladophialophora immunda. The sequence goes on along the minus strand of NW_015622654.1, from coordinate 754 downwards.
AGGTCTGCGTTCGGTCTCGCAACAGCGCCGCAACAAGCGCAGAACCTCAGCCGATCTTCCTGGAGGCGAGAACAGTAGCTCTGATAATGAAGCTGCCGTCCCTGAAGACGAAAATGGGCTTGAACCGACACCTTTGGCAGATATCGATGCTTACGAAGCAAATGACGATGTCCTAGACCTGGGGATCAGAATAGGGAAAATGCGGTAAATTTTACCCACAACCTGAATGTTGAGGAAACAGATTGGCTAACCAACATAAAGGTTAACGGAGCGGCTGGGTGGATTCTTCCGACCAAGACTCCACGAAGAGGTAAGTGCAACAGTGGCGTGTATATTTCGCTGAGGTTAACAAACGCTTCAGATGGACATTATACTCTCAGAGCCCACCAATGATCGTCGCACACCCGACGAGAAGCGCTCAGCGATACCTCAACTCCCGGATCACAACAGTGACTTCCTAGCCCCTGGACCTTCTTACATTGCCCCGGGATCTGGGTTCTTGTTTGGAGATGTCGGCAGTAAGAGACCCCTCATCAATTTCTTGCCGGCAAAAGCGGCGGCCGATATTTTGGTGCGCAACTATTTTGAGAACGTTCATTTCATCGCTCGTGTTGTCCACTGGCCGAGCTTCCAGCTGCATTATGACAATTTCTGGACTACGGTCCTTGCTGGCCTCGAACCTCCAGCGTGGCAACAATCCATCGTCCTCTCGGTCCTGTTCTCGGCCGTGGCAAGCATGCCAGAGTCAGAGGTC
>NW_015622653.1:0-4137 GCF_000835495.1 Cladophialophora immunda | reverse complement strand
AAGCTTCCGCTGCATACCAAAGTTACCAATCTCCGCTTCCTTCAGGCGTTGAATGCTTCTTGCGCGAATCCTCATTCTAGTCCAACAATACTCTACACATGGTGACCACACACTTGGAATAAGCATTCTAGTCCCTAACCTGAATGAAAAACATACAAAGTTACATAAGGCTAGCTTTGAGCCAATTATTCCAAGGCTCGTGTTGACATGCAGGGCCATGCGGGTCGCTGCAAGGTTTCGCTGTCACCAATCGTGGACCCTGATGGGAGCCCATGGACGCAGGACTTGGCGCAGGGGCCGTCTGCGGGCCCTATGAACGGTGCGCCCAAAGGGTGAAACCCAGTCCCCGATGGCGATCACGAAGCGAAATTTGCCGAAACACGATGCCCCAAAACGCAAGACCTATGAAACCCTGTCTGAGCGCAGCAGGTCCACCGTGTGGCGCCACGCCCGCGGCAGGCCCTCAAAGAAGGACAAATCGGCAAATCGACAATACCTCACCCCCTGCGAAGAGAAAACCGAATACGTCCTACGATCCGCCAGGAATGGCTACCCAATCTCTATCAAGTCCCTTCGCCTGCTGGCTCAGGCAATTCGACGTCAACGATCCTCCCATTCCCAGGTCCCTACTACCGATGACGATGTGAAGCCTCCAGGCAAGAATTGGCCCCAGGGATTTTACAAACGTCACCCAGAACTCAAACCCAAAAGAGGGAAGGCCTCTGGATTGGGATCGTCATGATCGTAACATCCGGGACAAAATAAAGGAGTGGTTCGATGTCGTTGGACCGATTCTGAATAACCCTGATCTCCTGCCAGAAAATGTCTACAATATGGACGAGACCGGGATCATGCTCTGTTTCCTGGCCTCGAAAAAGGTTCTCGTTGGCCACGACGACCCTACCAATTGTCGAGGAGCCGGGGAGAAGCGTGAGCTGGTAACGGCCATTGAATGCATCTCGGCCGATGGTCGAGTCATCCCGCCACCCATCGTCCGGGCGCCGTCCGTACACCGCAGTAATTGGACCACCCACCCCACTCCGGGATGGCACTTTGCCTGCTCGGACAGTGGACGCACCAATAAGGCTATCAGTCTGTACTGGATTCAACATGTCTTCGATCCCTCCACTAGGGCTCGAGCCAATGGTCGACCCCGCGTGCTCATCAACGATGGCTTTGGAACACACGAGTCCGAGGGCATCCTGCAGTTCTGTTTCGAGAACAACATCATTCTGTGCCGACTTCCGTCCCATACCTCGCACAAGCTCCAACCGTGCGATCTCACCGTTTTTAGTTCCCTCAAAAGTGCTTATCGTGAACAGGCCGAGAACCTGTATCGTGGCGGTGCTAACACCGTAGGCAAGCAGCACTTCACCCTGCTTTACAGCCGGGCACGCGACGAAGCCTTTACGCCGCGGAACATCAAGTCCGCTTGGTCCAAGGCGGGTCTCCATCCGTTCAATCGGGACCGAGTGCTTAATGATATCCAGGAAGCACCAGCTAAGGAACCCGGTCCTCGGTCACAGACCGTGAACGTAGAACTTCCATCGCCGAATGACCTGCTAACCACCCCTACCACTTCCGAGGGTATCACATTGCTGAGCAAGAAACTGGAACAGGATATCGGCGATCTCGACAGCCCGGTCAAACGACGATTTGCCAAGTTCCACAGTGCCGTTCAAAAGTCGCATGCTGACTGTGCGCTCCTCCGGGCGGAGAACAAGAACTTGTTCGAGCAAAACAATGAAAAAAGGACCTGAGCATCAACTAGGTCCACCGTGATTGGCAGGGCCAAAATCATGGCCTACGATGATATTGTGGTGGCGCGAAAAAGGCGTGACGCTGAGGAATCTGGCATCGCCAAACGGGCCAGAAAACCCTGTAAACGTCAAAAACGAGGTCCCAAACCTCCCCAATGTCTTGAGTGCTTTTCAGATGCTGCCTCACAAGCCAAGGAACTCGGAAAAGGCGTGGACGAGATTGATTCCATGGGACTGGCAAGTTATTGTTCCATTTTGCGATTCTGATTTTTCTTTCAAGCTCTCATTGCTGGATTCACCACATCTTCGGTGTCCCGCAACGGTTCTCGGCAAAAGGAACGCCAGCTTTCGTGAACCCAGCTGCGGAGGATTTCTTTTCGAGAACGGCGGACGACGACAGGTGACTTGTCCTCGGAATTGATTATTTCAATGAGCTCATTGTTAATAGGCAGGAAGCTGAGCACTAGATCCCGCAGACAAGCGGCCGGAATTGTCCTGAAGGGAGCTTGTCCTCCACAAGCTCAGAGCGACATCAAATATTGTAGGAGTTCTGGAACAGTTTTCAGGAAGAACGTTGAGCTTCATTCGCACGGTCGAGCTCGTGCAATTTCAAGTGCTGCACCCGGGATTTGAGGCACCGGAGCGATGATCGTACTCTCGTTTGCAAACTTGCCGGGATAGGGAATCGCCCCTTTTATGTTCTCTTTCCAATGGTTTAGGAGTTCTTTGTGATTACACATCTTGTTTTCCTCATAAATCGTATTTCACGTTCTCAACCTCGATCCTGCTATATTGCAGATATCTTTGTGCGGGCACCTTCAGACGTTTCAGTAGGCAGACTTGTTGTGGGAATAAACTGGTGATCTTCTTTGCGCCATGCCGAAAATGTGCGTGCCAAAATTGAGTGCTTGGCGCTGGAAAACAACCTGCGTGGTGAAATGCCCACTACCTCGAATGGCTCTGGTTAGCATTTTGAACTCATCTGACTAATTACTCGACTCAGAGAATCATTTTGATGCAAACTACATAGGAGATCCGTGACTCTTTCTAGTTCCACCAGTTTTTATGTCGTAATTTGTACTTTTTCCCCATGTGCTACGCTGTTTGTCCGGCAGAATACCCCTGTGGAGAACTTCCACAGCGGAGCTGGAGTGCCATCACGAACTCCGAAATCTAAAAATAGATCGATTTAGGCAGACTTCACGTGATCGCAAAGCATGCCAAGACTCTTGGAGGCCTTCTTTATAATCAGGCAGCCGCCCGCGGTTGAACCCACATCATTCACCCATTTTTCACCACTTAAACACCACCAGCCATGCATTTCACTACCTGCACAAATTGCCATCATGCTGTCGCCTCAGGCACCTGGCCCAGCTCAGTTACTGCACATCGTCCAGGTGGAACGTTCATTTGCTCTCAACACGTTGCCAAGCTTATCTGCCCACTTTGTCCTAAGCAAATCCCTGACCTGGACAGCATGACAAGCCACGTTCAATCTAATCACTCCAAGAGTTACGACGGATGGAGGAAAAACTTTGGTCAGCATCACGAGAAACGGAAGGGAGATTCAAAGGTTCGTGGAAATGTATAACGTCCTTTTTTATCAGGACTGACTTTTGCCTAAGAAGTGATCAAATTGTCTCATCATTCTCGACTTCTACATCTGTGTCGAATCGGCAAGGCTGTGGTGGAAATCTTCCGACTTATGTGGTTGTCTTACTCGTTCCACCAGATTTCACTCGGAGGCGACAGAGGTGGGAAGAATGTTCCGGCCGCAACTGGACGGCCTGTAACATCTCACACTCGAAATAATATGTCTCCAAACTCATCCTCCGAATCTAGGTCCATCACTGTGAACTGGATCATGATCGGTCTGGAGGAGAGGTTGAATCAGAGATCTTTCCCAAGAATTGAGGATATTGGTGATATTCTTTGAAGAATCTGGCAAAAACCGCTTATCACAAACAACAACCACAAACTAACCTTTAAAGCTCTCCAGCTTCGCAACCCTGTTGTCTTGCCGCTGTTTAGGCACTCCACTCGTTCATACATTTGGTAGCGAAACCCTTCTATGAGTTCCGGCATCAATTTGTGCAACGCGGCGGTGAATGGCTTCTCGTGTGATCAGTTGTGAGACCGTAATGGGAGATATTGAGGTCGGCTGCGTAGCCATCTGTCACGCACCGTGTGCGTAGTCGTAGGGCACGGGGCGGTACGGTAGGTACACGGCGTCGCTTGCTTCTGTTTAAGGTCAGGTATGGCAGGTACTGAACGATGGTGGTGAAGACTTGGTAACACTATGAGCGCGAGTCTCAATGTTATTGACTACGAAGGACTTCTAACAAGTCCTAGGTGTAACGAGCGTACCTGTATAGCT
>NW_015622652.1:0-4138 GCF_000835495.1 Cladophialophora immunda | reverse complement strand
GGGGGGGGTGGAGGGCTCGATGAAAGGGTCGAGCTCCGACTGAGCTATTGGACCCACCAAAGTAAACTTGCTGTTCTCAGCGCCTGCCGCTTGAAGTGATCCTGCTCGACGGATAAGTGGTCGACGCCGTTCCACAAGCTGTAGGTAGCCGACTGTAACCTCACATCATGCCCAATGGAACGATCCCTCTAACCGACCGTGGCCCACCCACATCGTATCTTTTACCCCAGCATCCAACGTGTTAGCCGTTCCACGTTAGTGTCGCAGCCACATGTCTCAAGCGTGAGCAGGGGGCAGAACCGTTCGTCGCTGCGGGAGATTCATGCATGTGGCGTGCAAATTGATAAGAAGGGGTTCAAGCTGGTAAAGCCATCGATCCGACCGGCCTACCCCGCGCGCGATCTATTCGGAAGGAAATGATCCTCATGGTTTGGTTAAGAAGGGCGCGAAATCCGCGACGTCGCGGCTTTGTCTCATCACTATGGTGGTCCCTCGATCTCTCGAGCGCTCTGTATAGCATCCGCCAAATAATCGAGTGTCGATGATGGTCCTCGTTGAGCACGCCATCAGAAAATCGTGATTCACCATATTCCAGCGATAGCCCAAAAACGGCCGAGTGGACGTACCAAACGGTATCTCTGACGGTGCCTCCAACGGTTATTCCTCCAGTCTTCAAACGACGGTCTCACCAATGCAGGAATATCCACAACTCCAATACTGCTATCACCATACCACGCCGACACTGGTGGAACCGGACCATGCCGTACAACGACTTTCGCCATTTCCGTCCCCGTCTGCAGCAGTCTGGGCCGCACACAACAACACTTTGTGGCCTAGTATGCTGGCTGGTCAACCTCAGGACCCCTATACGCCCATTTTACCGGCGCCGCCCGGATCTACTCCCGTGTTTGCAGGATCAAAATCTGATATGATCCCAACCAGCGCCGGGACGAACACATCTCGCCGCAAGCTGACCGATGAGGAACGCCGCCAGATGTGCATTGAAGCCGAGCAGCATCCGGAGAAAAAGCAGAGTGAGATAGGAGGTATGTGACCGCGCTCAACGTCATCGTTCGTTCTGACCCCGTCTAGCGAAGTTCAACGTGGAGAGGAGGTATGCGCGACGTCCGGTGCTGGTGGATCATATCCCGTGGACTAATGGTGTGTAGCACGGTATCGAAGATCCTGGGGCAGCGGGACAAGTACATGAATCCGCAGACGAACGGGGACCGCGTCAGTCGCGTCAGTCCGATCAAGACGTCCAAGGCCAAATCACCGGACATTGAGAAGACCCTCACCAATTGGGTCAAGAATCGACAAGAGAACGGGCTCTCCGTCACGGACGAGGATCTTCAGAACCAAGCTCATCTATACTCGTGCAGGAAGAGCGGCCAAGCGACTACTTTAAACACTGACTGGCTGGAGGAATTCAAGGGTAAGACCGGTCTCATTGACCCCAAGGTCAATCCCAACGCAACCCTAGTAAATCCCAGCTCGATCTCACCATCACAAACCGCTCTAGACGGCTCACCCACGTCTTCCAATGGCCTTGTCTCTCCTCCGATGTCGACAATTGAGGAGCACACTCAAGGGTCCACGGTCAAAATAGAGACCCACACAGATCCTTTTGGCGTTGGAGATAGGCAACTAACCCCCGAAACTCAACGGGTTGGCACGAGCAGGATCGAGGGCGCGGACGATGCGTTCGGGACCTCTTATCGTCCAAGCAGCCAGACATACTCCCACGCACCGGGTCTTAGAACAGGTTCTCACCCATCCTCACACCCGCGGCAGATGGGGCAACGACACAAGAGTGATCCCAACATCGACTCCCTTGCAGGGGTGCCCCTCTCGCCTATGCAGCCTCCACCACTGCCACGGCCCGTGGATACCTCACCCGTTAACAGCACGGCCTCGCCGGCCGAGGAAGATATCATTCGAGCGCTGCACGCCGTCAAAGAATTGCTAGAACGGAACCCGACGATGGCAGAACCGAACGACTACGTGGTCATTGGTAAATTGATGCAGATAGTTAAAACCCTTTATCCAACAAGAGCGCCACCGCCGGGAGGTATGCACCCAATTGATATCATAGACAGTCCTCGCATTTCCAAAAAGAGGGCCATTCTCGACATCTCGACCTAGGTGCAGGGCGGCTCACATGAGTCATCACCGTCCCTTCAGGGAATCACCTTTTCGTGGATGCGATTTCTTGGAAGGGTCTGGCGCGCCGCCACCTTTGGATCGAGCCTGGCGAAGGACCTTAATCGTTTATCTTTCCCCGAACAACCATCAAGTCTTGACAGACGGAACACCACGGACGGGAAGTGTTATGCCAGGCGACGCGATGCCGAGGGATGGCCGGGTAGAGTTCACATTCGGTGTCACGCCTTCGGCCGCCAGAAGCAGCTTCGGACTTCCTAGAGACCGGATGGGCCGTGTAGATTCCCTCCCGCCGTAGGACACGGTCGCTCGCCATCCGGCACCATGGAGAACTGCCACTCCGATAGATAGGACCCGGCGTCGGTAGAATTTTCTCGTACTTTGTACGAAATCACGGATGTGCGTGTACATGCATTTTCATTTCCTTCAGAGAGGCGTAAAAACCCAGGCGTCTCCGAGCGCGTCAGCGAGCGATCCCGCCGACTCTCTTTCGTTCCACATCTCCATACGCGTATATACTTGCATTGTCCCTACTATTCGCACTTCTCGGTTCTTGTCCATTTCGAGGCCCTTATCTCGGTCGCGTGCGGGCGAGGGTCGTGTCAGGATTGTAGGTTCTCTCATTCGTCTCTGTTCGGGCACCGCCGTAAGAACGAGGTCGTCGTATCGACGGTAGATGGTCGGAGGAACGTCGAAGAGGTTCGATCACGGGGAAGTCAACCGTACTTTGTGTTAGCTTTCCTTTCTTCCCTCTTCCTCACCGGAGGATTCTGAGGATCGGTCTGTGTATTCTCTTGCACACGCCGCGGGCAGAGGTAAGATCGGAGAGAGGATAGATTCGTCCCATGAATGAATGGGTCAGACAGTGTCCAATGTGTCGACGTGGTCCGGTCGAGAGATATGGTGCACCCCAAAGCGACTGACCGGGGGCTCAAGGGGCTGAACGATGCTACCGCAACCAAAATTGATATCGAGGGTCATAGGTATAGGGGCAACATGAGTTTGGGAGAGGGCCTTTCCAATGGCAGTGACCACGGTACGACGTCCACAAAAGGACAATGGAGAGGAGCACTCTAGGGTGAGACTTCGCCCGCAGGGCCTCACGGTCACGGGCAGAAGCTTTGGCGACTGCGGATCCTCTACGACGGGGAAAGATTGGCAGCGACCGACAGGCCCAACCGAACCGCCCCAACCCCCCTTCGCCCATCCGTGCCTCCTTCTCCTCCTTCTCTCTCTCTCCTTCTCTCTCTCTCTCCTTCTCTCTCTCTCTCCTTCCCTACCTAGTTACGGTTAAGGGTGTGGTCGCCCAGAGAGGGGTAGTAGGTACCGCTTAATTATCGCTTCTAGCTTATACTAGGCGTTTGAAGTTCGTAGGTTCGAGAAGCTCTGTGAAGGAATGAAGGGGGATTCCAAACAAGGACGACCGAAAGCCGTGGTGAAGGATGGAGCCTGGACTCTTCTGCTCTTACCCTGACGTTTCCTCCCTCTTCCCTTTGCAGCCGTGTGGTTCGGTAATATCAGGCTAAAGAGAGTCCACGTCGGGAGTATCCCGTACTCGGTCTCTCATTCTTCTCAGCTCGGACGAGCTGAGCAGCTCGAGCGTGGCGCCGTGGCGTCCGTGACTGCTATGGTAGAAACCCGCAGTTGGGGCCCTTTCTTGTGCTGGTAGGGGCCACCGCGCGATATTTGCGGTTTCCACTCTCCCCAGTCCATTAGGGAGGGGTGGAGAGATGAATGAACCCACGACCGACGGGCCTACTGTTCAGGCATCGACCATGGCTATTCGAGGTATTGGACCCTACTCGCCCAGGGCTAAATCTCATCCTCCTGCGAGACCGTGTTCGAGAGACCTCGCATCACGCTAGGACTGGGCTTGCCGCTGTATGGCTGAATGGAAAGACGCTCTCTCACCCCGTCGCAGCTTGGTGGTGGATTGGCGCCTCGATGGACAAAATACGTTATCGCCCCCCCCCCC
>NW_015622651.1:0-4158 GCF_000835495.1 Cladophialophora immunda | reverse complement strand
GAATATTATGGTTCCGGAAGCTTCACGCGATGTAGAGCTCAACATGTTGCGGCCTATAATCTCGTTTTAAGTGCTACATCTAGAATTCATTGGTAGGTTTCGAGATGACGCTCAAATTGACCTAGCGAATGTCCTTTCTGACCATAGCTCCTCCCTCAGGCAAAGCATATTTTGCTAAATGTCGAAGTTAAACTGATTTGAGAGGAGAGACTAGCAAGGATCAATGTGTACGCGTCCGTAGGTTATTGAGGAGTTTCATCCCACTCTTAGAAATTGCCTTCGGTACAGGATGCGCGATACTGTAGAGCGTACGTCATACGATTCTTAAATTAATATAAGTGTTATGGTTTAATTAGGAAGAGTCCTGTCGTGACTAATAAAAGCTACCTATGAATAATTGGTCACAAACCAGATATAGCTAGACTTCTTCGAGAAAGTACGCCCCGTTACAGACTTGAGTTTTGGGGTTGGGATAACTCCCATAGAGTTCTAAAAGGGGAGCCAATTTCGAGACGTACTGATAACCAAGAGTTTTTTAGGAGTTCCGGGATGACCCACCTTTTGAACTCTCTGACAGATTTTGCGGTTCTGCTGAGACTAGCTTTGGTGACTTGATATTCGAATTCGTCTTGTAGGGTAGTGACCGCTTTATCAGTATAGCACAGTGGTCAACCGAAGAAGGCATTTGTGGAGGGGAAGAGGGGACAACGGAGTGCAGCCGTCGCCGGCCACGATTAGGGAACGCAGGACTGCTATCCAAGCTGCGGGGGATTTCTAGCTTCATTGTCCCTCGTAGACGCACCACCGGTTATATCACGAGCGACATTTAGCGCCACGCCTACATCAAGGCCTGGCTATCATGGCGGAAGGTCAGCAAACTTCAGGCCGCAGACAAGGTCTATGATTCGATAATAGACAGGAGCGATACTGAAATGTTGGACGTCCATCCTGTCAATCGATCATTTGGAAATCTATAAACCACCAATCGTAACGTTGGACACGGATGGAACTATCCCCTCTAGCCCTTGAATAAATGCCGACCTCTTTTCGCATTTTGGCGGACGTTTATAACTCCCTCGAATTATAGTAGGGCTCAGGACTTATAAAAGTAACATAACTCACCTGTGTGTCGGACTCACTTACTGTACCTCTGACTGCTACACACACCAAAAGAACCTCACCCGCATGGAGTCCACCCCCCTCAGGCATCGCCTGCGTATGCCCCCATTTACACGACGTTCTCGACTGAAACTTTACTATAATAACATTCTATTAGAGCGTGAATTTCACGGCGAGAAATGGTATTTCATCCTGTTGGAGCCAATTTGGGTCCCTAAAGGGAGTCTGGAGGGGAACGGCGTGAAGGCCGACAGATTCGCGGTCTGTGACCATCCCGACTTCCGGTTCAAACCCACGCCATATCGCGAGGAAGCTACGGCCAAACCATCTAGCGCCAGCACGGCTGAAACTTCATATTTCATCTCCAGTGATGAGGGGGAAGGGGAGACCGAAGCGACGCCATCAGCTGGCTCGGAAGAGGAGCAAGGTCAGGCTACAGTACTGAAGCTAGGACGACAAGAGGAAATATCTGCATCAGGCGCTCTTCGTGAAGTCCACATTTCAGGGAGGCGACGGTAACTCTGACATAGCTACAATATCGTGCTCTGGGCGTTAAAACTCCCACACTCAGAATTCTTATCTTCAGTCGGTTTTTGTGTGTGTGATCGCTGCGTAGCACTTCCAGACGGCCTCGAGGACATCCTGATTGATGATTGTCGAATCATCTCCCTCTTCGAGTAGAAAAATGCAACCTGTGGGTTGGCCTCTCTCCCAGAACTGAGAGACGGTCCTGGTGCGCAAACCACTCTCCGGATCGAGTACGATGAAGCCTCGGTGCGACTTCGCGCTTAACTGAGGCAAATCTCCCCATCGAATTGAACCATGAGATAGCACCTCATTCCTCCGAACGATAAACACTGGGACCCGTGGGTCGAGCGCCACGTCGCCGCCGAGGGTGGCAAGGTCCCGATCTCCCCACGGCGGCGACGTCAAGCGGCTGCCGTCATCATCTCCAATCTCCTCCGTGACGACAGAGGTTTGAGGAGAAGGAAGAGACATTAAGGAATCAATGTATGACTTGGCATTATGGGACCTACCGAGACGATCCTGAGGTTGGACGGGAGATCTGATGAGATCACTACCGCTGGAGGCGGTCAGCTCTCTCGACGCCCACGAGTCTCTGCCCGCCCGTTGGCTGGGCGCCATGGATTTCGGGGCCTCTTCCCCGGAGACTGTAGCCTCTGGGCCTGGAGGAAGGGGGGCCTGGGGCTGGCTCAGTGAAGTGGGAGAATCGGCGTAGAGCCGGTCGACCGGGAAATAGAGGCTGTACGGCGATCGCCCCTCTGAATCGCCGAAAAAGGCAGAGATCTGAAAGTTACGGGCGTCGAGAGCGGTGAAATTCTTCGGCTGCTCTACTACGTTCCGAAGGGGTAAGGTCCGCAGAGAGCGAAGTTGTGCCCATGTGGTGAGGGTAGGTCTCCCTTCGCGGTTGGTGACACGGATGTCGTTGATCTCCAGGCGGGCATCGATCTCTCCGCCGTCGGCTTCTTCTCCCGAAACGGGCTGGCTAGTACTACCCGGAAGATTCCGCGCCCCCAGGAGGCGCATAACGGCCCGCGTGCGCACGCCGTGCTCGTATGCTAACTCGGCGAGCTCTCTCCAGGCACCGTCCGTGTCAAAACAGCGAGCAGGAAGCTTACCGCGTCTCTGGACCACTCCCGGTTGGAGGTCCTCAATTCGATTGAAGGCGAACTTTAACAAGGCCAGAAAGGTGTCCCGGGCGGGCACGGTCGAGTGGATGAGAGTGAGATTATCGAGCCCTATATTGAGATAGTTCCGCCGTTTCACCTCAGGTTGCAAGATGCCTCGCGTCACTTTCAACGCCGGTTCGAACAGTTTGCGGTCTTCTACAAGGGATTGTAGTGTCCGGACCGGCTCCTGGAGCGCCCGTATGTTTTTCTTCAACTCGAGGCGTTCCTCTTTGTTGAACTTGGCAAATAACTTTCCCGCTTGGATCTCCTCTTGGATGTAGTCATCGTCCTCCTTCGATTTTCTTGGGTGTCGACCCCGAAGTTTCGTAACGGTATAGGCATCCAGTCGTTGCCATGGGTCGGAAACATTGGCCAGGATCTTCTCCCAACATTCCAAAATTCTATAGATATAATGGATGATAAGCTACCGAGATATTCTCGCCTAGTTAGTGCATTTTTCCACAACTGGGGGCCGAAAGGATGCATGCCTGTGCTCTCACATACTGAATCGCATCTCCAGTCTAAGAGTTTGAGCAAGTGGCCGGTGGGGCATTCCCTCAGCAGGGATTTACAGTGCACAAGCCGGGCGAACGCTTCGTACAGGTTCGTATGAAGTTGCAATGTATAAATGGCCAAATTGGCGTTGCGAGGTATGTCTCGAAAGCCTTCCAAGGTGCGCGGTTCAATAGGTTCGGGCAGGCCACGCGCCGATCTCTCTTGATGGACTGCGATAAATACATCTGCGGCATTATAGCCTAGCCCGTTGTACTGGCTCTTCTGTCTTGAGGGCATGGTCGCAAATAAGATACCTCTCTATATCGACAGTGAAGCTCATCAGGGCGACGGACTTTTCTTTGACCGAGTGACATCAGGCACTTCCATTAATAAGCTTCTCGAGACCGCTCTTTAGAAGGCTCAGACTTTCAATGCGGATCCCGACATTCTTTTTCAGCAAAAGTTGTCGCGTTAGACCAGTCGCTCGTTGATCCTACCTACCCCGAGCTCTATTCTGCTTTTACAAGAATAACTTACACCACCCACTCCCAATTCGCCGCTGAATCTTTAGGACCGGCTCACTCTCAATTGAGCTAATTTGTGAGGGCCGGGCGTGAGGGCTAGGAATTTTCAAGACATCGGAATTTACTCTCCAACTCGGGCTTGTAGTTGAAAGTTCAAAAGTCTGTATATTATACTATACCTATGTAGGATCTTTGTATCTCTAGTCTATTTACTTCTATAAGAGTATATTTTCATTGCCGAATTTCCACCTCCTTCACCACCTATTCCTGGGCATTCCTGAGACCAGCCAACAGAAATAAAGAAGGCTTTCTATTTCACGACCTTCCCC
>NW_015622650.1:0-4185 GCF_000835495.1 Cladophialophora immunda | reverse complement strand
CCGGGGTCGTCAGGGAATGTACTGTAGACGGCTTCGGTCGCCCCGCAAAAAGGGTGAGAAGAGATGTGGTCTTCCCACAGGACCCTTACAACGCATCATCCGGCCGGTTGCAACGGATAAACGACTCATAGCGTTACCGGTTGATCGCCAGAGGCGAACTGCTAGTTGGATGTGTTGACCCATTGAGAACTCAGCAACAGTGGCCATTGGGAGAAAGGCCAGCGAGCTGACCGCCGCGCGAAATGGTGGGCCAGGTTGCGAATGGGATTTGTCCAGTTTCTGACTCTCGACAGACTTTCTATCCCGTAGAACCCTTGCGTCACCGCCCGGAAGATAACTGTTATCCGGGCAAGACCGTCACGTAGCGCGTGAAGTGCAATTTGAATGAGTTGGCGTGACCGCAATCTGCTGCGCTTGACAGAGAGCGTGTCAATCCATTGACCACTGGTAGTCAAGACCCTCCGTAAGGGGGTACGTCCGTGGACGTCGTAGACCATGGGGTGAGCGACCATCGGAAGGCTTTCATAGGTCAGATTTTGTTCGGCGCGACGTCATTTTTGAAGAAGCAGCGGGGTGTGAGAGCACGAGTCACGTGAGCGACTTCCAGAGTGGCTTGGCCGGTCGTAAAACTGGCCGTCGTGGTGGCCGCAGATGATCGCGCGACAGGCTAGAGTGCGGCTGGCGACATCGATCAAAGTGTTTTGTTCAGCGCCCCAAATCACCACTGTCCCAACATAGTATTAGCGTTTTCGTCTGTCTACTTCCACGTCACAGAGTCTCGTCGGCACCGCGCTCGGATCATCTCAAAGACGGTGGCGAATTTATCTGCGCCACACCAGAGGAAGTTCAGGTACACTTCCGTTTTGATCGCCCAAGCGCACGAGGGACAATCCACTTGCGTAACCTCGAGTTGGTCGCGCGGTTCGAGACGTAGGCGAGCTATAGAGTCTTTTATGTGTCTCCACATAACAAGTCTGATCTCTGTCACTGTGTATCTAGTTAGACGTGCGATGTCGGATCAAAAACCTAATGTGATTGAGCCGCCGTCGGTCGCCCAGCTGGTAGACAGAGCTCAAATCATCATCAACCACGTCGAGACAAGTGATCTGTCAGCTTCTCTCAAAGAGATTAATTACAGTATTACGACTTTAGCTAGGGAATTACCCAAGCGTATTGAAGGTTGGTAGAGGAATATGCGGAGGAGTATAATGGCAGCTAGATTATTTGAACTCCCAATTCGATCGTGGATTTGGGAAATCAATGTCGCCCAGATTGAGCCTCCCGAAAACGATGTCCCCCAATGGGCCTCCGCCACCGACGCAAACCTAACTCTCAACATAGCTGACGAGGTGCCAGAGTTTATTGCCGCGACCGGTCGGCTTCTGGATTTTCCTCGATTAGTTGCAAAATGTTTCTACTACTGTACGACGAGAGTGTGTCAGGGACATCATTAACTTCTCTCGAGGCACATATATACGTCTGAATTGTATCCGGTGTACAAAAGAGTTGTCCCAAGTGGCTTTCTCGCCCGATGGTACACTACTGGCCTCAGCTTCATATGATAATACCGTTGAGCTATGGAATGTCAGCACGTGTCGAGAAGTGGAGAAGCTAGAAGGACATACAGAAAGTGTAAGGGCCGTGGCCTTCTCACCGGACGGTAAACTACTGGCTTCTGCTTCAGAAGATCGCACGTCCAGGATCTGGGATCTAAGTTTACAGTAACTTTTCTGATAACATTACGTTCAGAGAGAGGTCTGGCGCAACAATCGAATGCGTAGTATCTTGACCAACTTTTCTTGAAGCTTCTTTATTGCTGCTTGTATAGGTGCGTGTTGCGCCTGAGACAGTTGCCGTTCCACAAGCGCTTCAGGCGTTACCTGATTGCGCCTAGTGCCAGGAGAGGTCTTCCTGGCACCTAGCATTTTGTATATAGGCGATCAGATCTGGCCTGAGGACAGGCATAGGTAGACAGACCAATCCATGACCTATTCACGATCCTGCTAGTTCGACAGTGCGACCCGGCAATAGTGTTATAGCTATAGCGAACGAAGGTGTACAGTATCGAGGTGGGCAAGGACACATTTCCCAAACATGCAGAGAAGGCGCCATTTCTCGAACATTCAACTGTCCGGCCACCCTGAAGCGCCCCAGCGCCACTTCAGACGTCGAAGAGGGGATACGCCGAAATTCCCTGCAAGTTGAACGAACAATCCCATCTGTAGAGTGTTTGGAGACTAATGGTAATTTCTACAGTTTCGCAAAGATGTGAGCAAGGTTGTGTATTGGTCTGTCTACCTGTGTCTGTCCTCAGGCCAGATCTGATCGTCTATATACAAAATGCTAGGTGCCAGGAAGATCTCTCCTGAGTCCTGCGACGCCTCAATGCCTCCTGGCACTAGGCGCAATCAGGTAACGCCTGAAGCGCTTGTGGAACGGCAACTGTTCCAGGCGCAACACATATCGTCCGACTGACACATGTTGCACGTGCTGCAGCACCCCGCGTGACTTGAATTTAACTACTCGGTAGTGGGCTGGGCATCTTTTCCTAAATGGGTGTTCGATGGACACGATAATCGCAGTCAAACAATTGACATCCTCGACCTCTACGAAATAGAGGAACATAACCTTTTAACGATCCTGAAAGCGGACCTCGACTCGCGATAGATCGGCGAAGCGTCTGGCTTGCTTCCCTGCTACTTCTAACGTCTTGGGTCCTCAGGAAGGGCTCAGTTCGTCTCGGCGACTGGTGCAAGATGAAGTTGCAAAGTTCGACGTCCATTTTCCTTGGGTCAACGGAGTGCCAGTACGCATGCTGGTCGTTCCCAACTTTATCTACACATCAAAAAATGCCTCTCTCACACCGCATGCGACCCTAAACACACGCGGCCCTCGCGTCACGACGTTTCCTACCCACCGCCATTGATTTCATCGACGCTGCGCCCTACTCTGACAGAATCCGTCCTTCCTCTATCCGGCTATCTGCCCCAGAAGCACGATTTCAAAACACCATGGCGGACACTATGGCAGCAGACACACCTGCCCAAGCAGAAGAGCTTGTAGCAGCAAAGCCGGGGTTGATTCAGGCAGTTTGTGGAATAAGTGTCGCGCAGTTGAAGATGATACTAGGCATTTGCGGATTGAGGCAGACTGGAACCAAAGCTCTTCTGCAAATCAGAATGATAAATCGTACGACAACCCCTCTCCCCTCCCTTCTTCTGCCTCAGCCTGACTTCCCCTACCGACAGATATCATAGCGCTGAACGACCGGAAGGCGCTAGAGAGCATCGAGAGCTTCCTTCCCCGAACTATTAAGCAGCAGCTCACTTCAGTCCATGAGCTCCAAGAATTGATGAGAAAACGGTGTGGAACGCGTGACGAGCACACGGGATTGATTCAGGCAGTTTGTGGAACAAGTGTCGTGCAGATGAAGGAGATACTAGGCATTTGCGGATTGAGGCAGAATGGAACCAAAGCTCTTCTGCAAATCAGAATGATAAATCGTACGACAACCCCTCTCCCCTCCCTTCTTCTGTCTCAGCCTGACTTCCCTTACCGACAGATATCATAACGCTGCCTAGCCGGGAAAAGCTGGATGAAATCTGGGCGACGCTCGTCAACCGCTCAGTTCTCTCACTTAGCGCTCACAAATCCGACAACATACCCTCCAAACAGACTTTTGGCCCAATTATGGGATACCCTGTCGAGAGCAATGGAAGCGGTGCTGGCCAAATTACTTTCAAAGGCTCGCCTCTCTACACCATTGAGCAGCAGCTCACTCAAGTCCACGAGTGCCAAGGTAGTTTTGATGTCTCTCCGCCTTGAGCGATCGCAATGCTTACTAGGATCTAGCTCGAGAATCAACCAAAGACACTGCAAGGCTCATGGTTTTATTGTCCCAAGATACCATCGATAAGCTGATCAAGGATCCATCACACCGTGTCATGGTATTTTGCGCCTCAGAGAATACCGGGGCTTGCATGAGAGAACCTTCTGATGTTGCGTTTCCTGACCACGTGGAGCTGAAATGTAACGGTATGAAGGTCGAGGCGAATCTGAGAGGACTGAAGAGCCGACCTGGCTCGACCAGGCCAGCGGATATCACGAACTCCATAACGCTCACCCCCTGTCCGCAAACCGTCGAGATGACCTATGCTGGAACCACAAAGGTGCGACCGATAATTT
>NW_015622649.1:0-4191 GCF_000835495.1 Cladophialophora immunda | reverse complement strand
CGTAACCAACGCTGCGAATCTCGGGGCGGCCTATGTGGGACGAATTGTACTACTACTCTTCGGCAGATATGGGTAGGCATCGGCTGTTCGGCAGGCTTTGTAGCCCACCCCGCCAGCAAAAAATAAACAAACATCTGATTCAATATCTTCATCATCGTACAGCATTACCAGTACCGAATCAATAAGGTGCATTGCCAAATATATGACCTAGCCGGAATTTGGAGAGTGACGCTGACTCGTATGGTCGACTGCGGTCGATAGCGTCGGTAGGTTGCGAGAAAGAGCCGTATAAGCATGTGTGGAACGTCAAAGATTTTCGAATCCAAGGCGCACCACTCTGTTGTTTCTCCAGAGGAGATCGTACTTTACCAACTCCTCTTGTAAACGCGACGGCCTGAGTTCGGGTGAGACGGAGATCGCTGCGTGTTTCGACCGTGGAGGGTGGTACTCACGCTTCTACTTCTGGAACTTGGAATACCGCCGCAACCGACCTCCACTTGGGATCGAAACCATCGCTGGACATGATAATCCAGCCCAGAAGTATGATGGGAGATAGTGTGCTGAACCCTACCTTCTTCGTTATATACAGCACCTGTGACTTAAGCTTAAAGCCATGTCGCAGCAACAGCATCTCGAAACTCAGTTCCCTGGAAGACATGTATGTTTTCAGCCAAGAGTGGTTGCCTTTGCACGTGTCCGAGGCCGCAACTCACGTAGCATGCGGACTCATGAGTAACAGGTCACGAATGAGTAGCCAGTCTTCATGATCATCACGTCGAAGTCCCCAAACCTGGTAGAATAATGCATATAACAGACGTGCGTGTTGCGAAGGAACGTCGAGCCAATCCATTTGCTTGTGCCTTGGATAAGGTGAGATGGTGAGCCCCCGCGAAGAGGGGGGAAACGGTTATCCTCTTTGGTCTGGTCGAATCCGTTACCCACTGCTGACCAAGCTATACTTTACAGTTGCAATATATAGGGACCGGTTTATCAGACCCTAGAGACGGAGAGAAAAGCCGAAGCGGCCCTATATAATTTAGTAGGTAAGAAAAAAGTTGAGAAATCCGAAAAGCGAAAGAGAAGAAAAGAGAAGGAAGGGGAGAAGACAAGAAAAAGCTGGTTGAGGCTCCACGCGGAAATCGTGATAGAAATAGTTATTGTTACTGTATCGTTGTTTAATAGTTGAAGTGGGTCTAACTAGGTCACGGTGAAGGAAAAGTTGCGATGTGCGCGGTTTAAAGCGATATTGTCGGGTTAGGGAATACTGTATAGTATCCACGTCCAATCAACAAGATCTCTTCGATTCCTAACCAAAATTATTAATTTCGTTTTTCGATCCCTTGCCGAGATCTGGAGCATCGGCAGAGCCACCACTGACTACGTCTGAACTACCGACTTTTTCAAGTTCCTCAGCTTCAGGAAGCCTGGGATGTAGTTAGATCTCTTCGTTAGCGATCATCATAAAACTGGCCTCCCCTTGCAACTAAATTATGACTGAGCTTTGACCGGTAGTGATTCTGTCCGTAGCCTAGCTTATGGTAAGGAATTGGTTTCTAAAACCACGGAACATCCTAGGTGGCAACGGGCGTTGCTATTCAGGAGTCATCTTATGACAAGAAAATGACGGGCAGACTACGTCTAGCAAGCTGTGATAGACTCACAATCCCGACCCTGAGAATGAGTCCAATGGCGGCAAGGGTAGCGTACCTACAGTGAAGGCAAAACATCTGAACTCAGTTACTCGATGGCCGGTCATAGGTAGGTGACTTGTTTCAACAGCTCGTACCTATTCTTTACGGAACGACCTCAGAGCAAGCAGCCTAGGCCAATTACTATAATGGTGAAGTTAGTGGTGGAAGAAATCTTCAACGCAGCTCTCGAGGTTGTGGAGGAAATACCCAAAAGATCAAGTGGCAGGCCCAGCAGTTGCGTCAAGGGGCTGACATAGACGCGGCCTATACTAGACGGTCCTGGAGATAAGATTTTCATAGGCCATAAAAACGTGAGAGATAGCCCCGAGTATTGGCACCTTCCATATCACCAATGACAGTGGCCACATCAAAAGAGAAAGCATATGCATGGGAGCAGACTTGGAACCGCAACGACTGTTTTGATTGAATCCCATGGTTCCTCAACGTTCCTATACAGGACCTTTGACTTCGTGCATAGAACAGGAAGCCCCGTATTATCAGCCGTCTTTCGCTCTTCTCACTGTTCCATCTCAAATCCGGCAACATGCTGAATTGATACACGACACGGGCGCTACCCGATCAGCATCAACAATGCAATGATGACGTAGTTGAAAAAGGCCAATCTGGGCCTATTTCCATCGCCGAAGGCGGGGATAGATGAGCCTGTGACAGGTATGGAAGGTGTCAGAGTCGTGCTATAATTCCCGCGAGTTGGCGTAAGGACGGTCACCGGGTGTGGTAAGCCTGAGGAGACTTGGGCGGCACTGTTAGTGGTTGACGCCACTAATTCAGGCGTCCAATCCCTCCAGGTAGATGAATCTGAGCTTGTAGTATTGATTTGGGGGGGCCGGCATGCACACCCCGACTTCGAAGGACCCTCCGAGGCCCTCAGAGATGTGCGGGTGTCCGTGGCGCTCATCGAGTTGACAAGGGTTATCGTCGGCGTGGAGGACACGAACTCTGGAGTTGTCCACCCTATCCACGCTTCGGTCGTCGTAGTGCGCCACTGCGGTGTCGGTGTCTTGCTGGGGGCAGGAATGACTGTGATGGATACAGCGCTCTTCGTCCAATCGTTCCAGGCCGAGCTTCTCTGATCAGTCCCCCCGGCTCCGGTCCGAGCACGAGTCGAACTCGAGGGTCGCGCGTGACTCGTCCAGTGTTCGGTGGTATTGGAGCCCACGTCTGGTGTAGGTATTTGACTGGGAAAGGTCGTGGTGGGAGGGACTTTCGTCCCGCGCTCCTTGGGAGTGCTACTCGCTCCCCACAGAGCCCAAGTATTATTTTGCCAGTGAACTGCGGTGGCCGTATGCACCATGGTCTCGGTCCTGTTGATCCCCTGGGTGGTAGTGGAAGACCAATCCGCCCAAGTTCCCGTACCTGGGCTGAAGACGTGGTCCGGTCCGTATTCGAGCGGACTGGGAATGCTACTTGAGGTAGGGGCCACCCGATCGTCCCGAGTCATACCGGGGTTAGCCTCCCTCGTGGCAGTCACAGGCGATGTACCCGAGAAGATCAGACCAGGCTCGCTTTCAGTATTGGTGTGCTTCCAATGAGCCCCAGATTTAGTCGTCCTCTCTAGGGCTCGGGAAGAAAGACCCCCCCTTCTTGTAGTACCCAGAGCGTTTACTAGGGCTGTCAAACCCGAAATGGCCAACAGAATGATGTGTAGTTTCACCATCGTTGATTGGCTCTAGGGTGGTGATAGTGAAAGCAAGGAGTGCAGGGGGGTTGAAAACAACAACAATAACGGGGACTGCAAAACGAATGTGGGCAGACTTCGTCTGGAAGCTCTACGTGATAATCGCACGAAGTTGGTGAGCGGCGATCTCGACAGAAGTGACACCCGAAAAACGTCGTTCTCGGACTACATATACTCTGGACTTAATTTGCCTGGAGTATTTAACTGAGACCAAAACGGCCAGAGCGATGAGACTGTCTTCCTTACACCGTACCGACGCCATTAAACGAGATAGGCGATTAAGACCCAATGACAAGGCGCGTTCGTCGAAAGGCACTCGTACTCGTGTATAATCCAAACCTGCGGATCCTCAGCCAAAAAGGAGCGAATAGTGGCGATGTAATACGGCCACGGAGACGGAGACTATTATCATATCCACTCTTTCTGGTAGTATTGCGGGAATCCCTAGTTGAAATGCTGTAGTCGCCATAATTTCCAGTATCACAGAGAATCCCGAAACCTACCAAGCCCCCCGACATATTGCAACTTTCTTTTCCACCCACGCTTTCTCTTTATATAGTCTAGCGTGGTTCTCTTCATGACGAATCATAACGATGCGAGGGCTTGGCAAAATCTGTTCTAAAAGACTTAGAATGTGTGTCAAGCTCGAAACACTGCCACCGTGACAACGGACACGGTCCAGAACCTCGCCGAGGTCATTCAAGATTTTTCCGTGGTGATCATGTCTCCGGGTTGCCTCTTCGTTAAGGACGATATTCTCAATATTTCAGCAGCTACTGCAGCATGAAAATACCGTGTCTC
>NW_015622648.1:0-4219 GCF_000835495.1 Cladophialophora immunda | reverse complement strand
CGTCCTGTTCACCCGTCTCCTCGACAGCGGGATCTTCGTGCCTTGGGTCAGGAGGCGAGTCGAGCCGCGATTCGGGCTGGCTGGAGTGCGGGCGAGATCGAGTATTGGGGGGCCTCGGCGTCTCATTCCGTATCATCCTCGTCGGAGGATTCTTCAACGGGTCAGAGGCTCTCCTGCTTTGGCATGGACCGCAAATGGTCGTTGACTTGGATCTCGATATTGGCACCGTAGTCGTAAGCGTGAAATGCCGGCTGGTTCTCGTACCAAAATGGGTCTTCAGTGTGGTCGTGAACGTACTCCCCCCAGTTCTCCATAAACACTTCCTGAAAGGTGGTCCACTTATTGAATGTGATCGTCTGCACCTGCGGCCCATCTAGGGCCCATGATGCTTCCACTCCTTCACCTAACAGTTCGTTAAGAAGGAAGAGCTGCTTGATGTAGGCGGCGATGAATTGAGCATGCTCGTATCGTAAGGCACTCGACCTCGACGCCTCTTCCACTTCTTGTCGCTGCGCTCGACGTGAAGGAGGAAGCTCATGTATCCTGGTCCCGGCGGGGTGGAAGACGATGAACCAAGATTCGCGTGTGGCGGCGGTGGCAAGACCAAAGGTCCGACGTTGAAGGTCAAATGCAAAACCATGAATGTGCTTACAGCTGTGGGAGGAGCGCCAATTGCGGAAGCTGAGGGTGCCGTTGTCGAAAAACCGATCGCTCGCGTGGGTGATGGGCTTCATCGGTCGGCCAACCAGAAGTAGGATGATATTCGTCGGTTGATCAAGTCGGTCGACTGCCAGTTTTAGTCCTGGATGCGGCTGCCCGAAGGTGGATTCGTAACACGTTCCTTGAGTTCGTTCAGAATTCCTTCGGAGTTATGAAGAGAGCCTTCTGTCAAAACCGTCACTGGCCCAGATTCCAAGTCAAGCTGCACATCGACGTCTTCTCCGAGCAGTTGTGCCAAGTCGAATAATCGCTTCTCCTTCGTATTTTCAGATTGTCTTAGGTTTCGATATGCTACTAGCCTATCCACTTCGAAAGGCATTTTGTCACTAAGAAGCCGTAATGCGTCCGCTTCATGCTGCGAAAAGTACTCGTCCCATGTAGAGAGCAGAAAATGTGGTGGGGGAAATTTGTCATTCGGGGACAGTGTAGGTAATTCATTCTCTGCGCGCTGGCAAATGGCGGAACAGGTCGCCAAAAGATTCTTATCCAGCGACGAGTCGGTTATCGGATGTTCCTTGAGCTCAATGCGTTGATCCGAGATCATCTCTCTGCAATTTTCCAGCACTAACCGGCTGGTCGAGACTCTAGCTGAGCGACTTGTAGGGTGAATTAGTCTAAATATATTGCCAATATTAGATGTTAACTTACTAGAGGTTAGACAATATATATGAAACAACCGTTGCCCGAAGAAGCCTTGAGGAATTCGTAAGCTTTCGAATTGCCGTGGTTTTAGCATCTTGGGCTTTAATGGCGGCCGTGGTGTTGTTGATGAGATCCCTCCACCGAGCTATAATGGGAATGAGGATTTCGACGTCGGTAATCCAGGAGATGTTGTCGGCTAAAAAATTTAATGTCACGGCATCCGCCTGGAGGTCTATACGCCGTTGATGGTCCTTAACAACTATATCTAAAAGGCGTGCCATAAAAATGTCCGCCTCTATTAGAATCCGAACGAATTTGTACCGAAGTGGGATGTTGAGTTTATCTTCAAGCTCTTTTTGTCGCTGCTTCTCATGTTGTAAAGCATCTTCTATTGATGCTTGAAACCGTGCTGCCGCGTCTTCAGTGAATGCAAAACGTCCAGGATTGCTATAACGATTTTAGTAGACATTTATTGACCCTTTCTTACACTTACGCCTCAACAATGGCTGCGCAAAAAGCAGTCGACAGCGGTTCCAAAGCGGAGCTGATCTCGTCAATGTCTCGACCTTGACTCTTGAACGCCTCCCAATCTGGAGCCCGGGATTGCGTGATATCATCTCGAAGTGCGTCACAAAACTCGTGCATTCTATCAAGGATCTCGATTGCCGAGACCGCAAGCTGAAGGTCGGTGGCGCGTCGACATTGTTTGAGAAATACGCCAAAAGCCTGGATTGGAGTCATTACCGAACAGAAGTCATGAGGTATACGCGCAATTTTGTAGACCAATTCGTCGAGGAGGCGCGAAGTTGCAAGCAACCGCTCCTGGTGGTCTGAACTGCCCGCCATCTTGAGGAGGGTCGATTGGGAAAGTGTTAATAACCACGCAATGTGTTTCGCCTTTGAGGGGCTCATCGGCAGGTCGAAATTCAAGCGAACTCTCGCTTGACCTGCCTAGTAGGGACTCCACCACCGCTCTTTCCATGTTCCACTGTGAATCCGCCCATCGCCCTTCTCAGACAACTCCGTGCGCATGTAAACCTTTTTGCTTCTAGGAAAGTACGTTGGCGTATGGGGAAGGTTGTACACGTTTTCATGGCGATGCCCGCGGGAATCTCTACGCCGCTACATATGGACTCACAGGAGCGTCCCTAGGGTGAACGAGGACCTGACCATACTACTCGCAGTAGTCCATCTCTAACAAAGCGGCCCGATACACCTAGGGAGTCTGAATGTCGGCAGCGGAAACGTCGGAAGAGAGTCGCCAAACAAGTAACGGTAGACGCCGGCCGCAAACACGAAGGCGACGATCCACCGCCATCTTCACCTAGCTTCTCATCCGCAGTCGAACACGACGCACTCACCACGTAGGTGGCAGAGCAGACAGCGGAAGAATACGAGCTCGAGGCGCTCGAGGCTCAAGCCGATGTCAATCGGGAGGTTCTAGAAGAGGAGGATTGAGCATACTGGCAGCAAGAGATGAATGTGGAGGAAGCACAAGGGCGAGAGCGCCAGAGACGCGAATATTTTTGAACTCACGCGTTGATGAATAGACGGCATCCTCCACCGGCCTTCGTGTGATTATCCCCCGCCTTTCATGGCCACATTGAAAGGCAACCACTGTCCATGTCTGGCCAACGAACTCGACGTCTCCGACCTTCTTCCCGGCTCTGTCCCCTCCACTCTGACGCCTGACCCTTCCGACCCTACAGATTCTTGTAGCAGCTCCTCAACCGGTGCAACCTGCTACGCCCGCTGAACGAACCGATAAGATCTCATCGCCACGCCCCATTGGCAAATGATTTGACGAAATACAACTACCTTGGTGCGAACCAAGCACTGTCTCGCCCGTTGCCACCAGGTTCATTCCGATCCGGAGTTTCATTCGTTCTGACTTTCTCAATCAATGACCACCGGTGACACTAGACCGAATTCGTCGAGACATTGTGACGCTCTTGGCAAACTGCGGCAAACCTCTCAACCTCGCGAGCCCCGTGTAACCAACGTTCCTATATACCTCAAGAAATCGATACCATGTCGACAGCCCCGGCGCCCACCTCTATCTACCAGGACTGGTATCAAACCTCAGGCTTTCACCAGGATACGGCGGTCCATAACGCTATCAACGAGGGACGGCAGCGCTTCCCCTACACCGACCCAAAAACACCCAGTATCAATACGCGGATATCTGGCTGGGTGGTTTCGGCCTTCACAATACCCAATGAGATGATCGAGAGGCGGCCTACCGATAGTCGACGGAGACTGAACCAGTCCACCACATCCGTGCGAACCTAACCCCAATTTGAAACCTAGGCGCGTCCCTGAGATATCGAGAAGCGGAAACAAGCTATCTCCGTATGGAGCTCTTGGTGTTCTTCGTCTTTCACTAACATGGATATGGGGCCGATCGCGCACTGGAGGCTATGGGATTACATATGCCGTCACGGTTGAAGGACATTGTTGATAGGATCCACATCTACGCAGAGACAGGTCAACCTTTCGGGAAGGCATTCGCGGGGACGGTAACGGAATTCTTTACACTCGTGATTGTGGACGCCAGCGCGACGCCCAGGACGAACCCTCTTCTCTGGTGGCTGGCCGTATTCATTCAAACGGAGGTTCTGGACGATCGACCCCGATGGACATTGGACGGAGTTCAAGACAATTTTGGTCTTTCCTAGTAAACCGGAGGCTATCGACAATTATGCTCGAGTGTTGACCTTGGATGACGCCTATCGTCATTGGATGAATGACCAGCCGCCTCAAGGAGCCGGCCAATCTTATAGGACTAAGGTCACCGAACGGTTAGATGCCGTCTCTCTTGATTGGGTGGATCAGGATCAGGAATGACCCCCCCCCC
>NW_015622647.1:0-4299 GCF_000835495.1 Cladophialophora immunda | reverse complement strand
GGGGGGGGGGGAAGTAGTTGAGGTAGTACTGCCCGTTGAGCGCTGTTTCGGGGAGGGCGTGAAGGTGTTGCGTGGAGGACCAGGTCCGGCGTAGCTGGCTAGAGTCTATGAAGAGTGCTTCATATTCACTAATATCAGGTGAAGATAGCTTAGGATTAGGGAAATCAAAAGGTTGCGCAAAGATAGACTCAACCGGCCATTGATTTGGAGCTTGTCGCTGATTTGGTGCTTGTCGTCGTCAATGTGAGAGTTAAAGAGACCCTCTACCATAGCCGCATGGAGTTCAGGCTTGATGTTGCGTAAATGGCTATGTCATGACGTTGTTCACTTCTGTTTCGCTGGGACGGGGCTCGAACCTTTGGCAAGGCAGTGTCTGGTGTGAACGCCAAAATCTTCTGATGCTCGCTGTTAGGCCCGTTGAGGACTAGGCACCAGCGTACCGCCCAAATTATGTCTTGACACCCTTCCCCCCCGAAAGCACAGTGACACTGCCCTTCTCGTCACTAATTATGCCGCGAGTGACCATAATCAGATGAGTCAAATCGTGATGCTTCCTGACGGGGTAAACTGCGAGTGTTTGAGCCTCGGTTCTCCTAACATATGATTTATCACTCACGTCCTCACCTATCCGCCACGGATTAAACCTCCTACTGTCACAGCGGACCCTATGATCGGCAAATTGATAGGGCCACGGATCCTTTTGAGTCATCTTCCTACGGTTGTTCGCCACAATACCGCGACGCGTCGCGATTTTCAGCCAACCTCATTTGGTCAAATAGGCGTTCTAATCGCTTCATGGAGACGAGGGGTGAGAATGAAATCCCGCCCGCTCTAGCGTCAAGAGCGCCCGTCCAACTTCGATAGTGACATGTCCAATTGAAGCCACCCATTACGTCTACCCCCTGAAGCCTACGTACGTCCTTAGTTGAGTGAAAACGCCTTTTAAATTGGAGTGGAAGTGGGATGGATTATGGGAGGTTGAGGTTCACTCCCTAGATTGGGTAAAGAGAGTGGAGTGATATAAAGATGAATACACTACATGCTGAAACTGACCTACTGGACATCATCGGCGTATTACTGGGAGGAAGGGTTCTATGTACAGGACTTTCACGAAGGACAACCAAGAGAGGTTCATGTTGCGATCGTGAACGTCGAGAAACACCAGAGAGGGATGGGGGGGTGCGCCGCGACAACGAAGTCCACGGTGTCTTTCGAACTCACGTCCGCATGCCTACGTGGTCCGAAAATGGTCATCTCTCGGCGCGCCGAGAGCTCGTCCAAATTTGGTGGCGACACTCACATTCTGAGGAATCTGCTCTTCCGATCGACCTATAAGCTCACAAGTGACGAAGGGAAGCCGCTGTCGGAATGCGTTGGTGTTGTTTCACCGACAAATAGGATAGGCCAACGAAACGTCATTTACTTCAATCTTGGACCCAAAACAATAGGGTAAGTTCAAAAAAAGGGACGTGACAATTGATGCGAAGAGATCAAGCCCTTCCAGCAGCCTGCCGGTATAAATGATTCCTTTTACAAGTCTGTCGCACTCGAGGTCAGCTCGTAAAACGCACTGCTCCCCCAATGGAAAATAGCAATCAGATCAAGTAACTCACCGGAGACTTATTAGACCTATTCTGTTTAGGAAATAGGAAACTATCTCGTTCAAACCCTCGGGATCGGGCGTTACGGCTGTCTGAAATCTGCCACCCCCTCTTAACGGATCGTGCTCGTCGACCCTCCGGCATCAACCCGCGATCGAATAGAAAACCGACCTCGTCTTTACTCTTTTCGCAGCACCTTCAATGGATGACGAAATCCGGCTTTCTGCCACGACCGACTTGGCGGTGTAACCAGCCTGTTTTCAGAGTGAGTTTATCCACTCTCCCTGGGTTACATGGCGACGTCCGAGGACTGTGTGAATCCGTCCGCGCGGCTTGGATGTGTAGTGTGCAAGCAAAAGCAAGCTTACAGCCGAGGTGGTCTAACGGAATGATGCCCATAAGCCATTGACCCTGCGACACCCGTGAGCGACTTTCTGTGCTTATGCCTCATCCCACTCATTCTCTTCACCGTAGTTTTCTTCTCCTGATTCATCCTTCGTCTTCTACTTTGATATGCTGTTCTCTCTGTCATATGCGGTTGTGTTTTGACCTCCCTCCACTTTCTCACCTGCGAATCTGTTGCAATCCTCCTATGGCTTCTTGCCTGACGCGCGTAGTTGGGGCACGCACTTCGGTTTAGCTTCGGCGCCGAGAGCTCGGCGCTCCTTGATTTATGGCGACGAGATCGTGTATGCCGATTGGCTCTAACGAGGAGGCGGGTCGTAGATGGTAGATAGGGCCGTAGGGGAATGATTTGAGGTGTTTGGCAAGGCGCCGCAGTGCTTCTCGGCTGGAAGTGGTCGAAAATTAGAAGGGTCGGGCGTGCTTGAAGAAAATGGGTGGGTCGGAACAGTGGGGTTCGGGGGGATTAGGGTCGTTCAGCCTCAACACCAACGTTAACAATGTCAAATTTCACCTTTCTCTTCGTCCCCGACTCTTCAGCGTGTAAAGTGAGTGAGAGATACTGGCATGGCTTATTCATCGTGCGACGTTTCCCATGTCGTCGATCCAGTGGCCTACTATTCCATGAGCCCCCTCTCTCGAATCCACGAATCGAACGGCTGTTCAATCCTTCTCTTTTCGACCATAGAACCCACCCACCCACCTCTTCAGCGATGGACTGCGGTCGCCCCCCTCCCCCCCTTCCGTGCCTCGCCTGCTTCATTCGACTCATCCTCATCACGGACGGGCTCGAAGTGGAACAACCGCCCTAGCTCGCGCGGCTGTGACGCTTCTGGCTCTTTGCGCCTCTCGGTCGTCAAGAGATCGTCTTACAATCAATAGTTGCCTACGTTTTATTCCGCACAACAATGCAAAGCAATGCCTCGCTATCATCATCTCAGAGCTACCCGCCTGCACGGTCCACGCCCCGTGACGACGGCGCAAAACGTAATCTCGCAGCAACCCCCCGGTGGGAGGGATTGTAAAAGCACCGCCTGCGAGAGTACCGAAGATTCACCCAGCTACTTCGAATTCCCAGCACCTTCTGTCTCCCTGACAAGCCAATCTCAGCTCCACAATCATATCGGAACGCCTGCCCCAACCAGGCGGCGATGCAGCACCTAAGTGCCACTAAAACCGTTCCCACAAGAGCAGGGCCAACAGGAAGGACAACGTAACGGAAGAGGATCGGTGGAGTGGGATGACAGGAGAATCCCCACCCCCGGCGGCGGAACAATAGTCTTCACAATGGATGGATTGATAGGTGTCAACGCGGCTACAACAGCAGTTGGCGTCGTATTTCCAAGGAATTTCGCGTCGACTAGCCAAGCGTCGTTGTGGGAGGAAGAGAAGTCAAAGAAGTGTTTGAAGAGGTTTAGACAGAAACATATGGTGGTGTCAAGGGGCGAGGACAAGGAGGCCAGACAAAAGCCTTCACTGTCCCCCAACCGATTAGCACCAAGCGGGTTGTCAAAATCCTAGGAATATCCTTCACTGAGTCACTATCTCCCGACACCACGTTGAACTACAAGACTAGCCTCAAAGCGCGGTTGAGATAGCGATAGTCACTACATAAAAGTCACACTCAGTGTGGATACTGTTTCTTTCGGCCGCGCAAGGAGTGCCGTGCAAGAGCAAGCATAGCTGCGATCATGATGTACTTGTGGCCGTTGAAGTAGAGGAACGCGGGTAGGATGGCAAGAATGCATTGCATGAACATGGCCATAGTTCTTCCTATATACGGTGCCGGAGAGGACATAGGTCCAGATACGGATACTCAGCATCGGTTCGCCGTTGGTATTCACGGCTTTTCACGAGAGAATAGAGGTGTACAGTAAGCGAGCAGGTCAGGAGTTTCCCGTCATGGATGGCTAATTTCACCCACACGGCAACTGAGTT
Source organism: Cladophialophora immunda (assembly GCF_000835495.1). Taxonomy (NCBI): domain Eukaryota; kingdom Fungi; phylum Ascomycota; class Eurotiomycetes; order Chaetothyriales; family Herpotrichiellaceae; genus Cladophialophora; species Cladophialophora immunda. The sequence continues at coordinate 358 of NW_015622647.1, read as the reverse complement.
GGGTAGCTCTCGGAGCAGATGGGCCTCCTACGCATGCTGTAGAATCGTTACATTCTCGATAGAGCCATCCCTCCCACGAGGTTTTCGTGTGGTTGAACGCTTAAACGCCGCAAAGAACCCTGCACGACATGATTCCCACTCCGATACTTCCATATTCTCCAGACAATACAAAATACGGCTAAAACGCTCGACAAATTCGGCAAATCAATAGTTCACAAGAAAAAATCTGTCTGAACACGAAAGGTCTCACAAGGATCCAAGGTTGATCAAAGCCTCACTCGTCGCGGGTTCGTAAGACGATACTGAGAGATATCCAGCACGATAGAGCCTTGGTCGCTGGCGTCGTCAACCTCAATAG
>NW_015622646.1:0-4320 GCF_000835495.1 Cladophialophora immunda | reverse complement strand
TTCTCACTCGTGGCCAGACCCAAACGAGCGCAATGTTTCGTGGCAACGGCTGCCTTCGCGGCTGTCCTTTTGGTCTTCATGGGCAATTCGAACGGGAATTCGTGCTAAGATACTACGGGGGAAAACAGCACTGAGCTGCAGTGTAAAGCCTTCCCCAGGGGGCCAAAGATGGACCGCGAGCGTCGACGACCATGTTCAACAGATGGAGCACATTTCAGGAGCTGTTTAGTTGGGACGAGCACGTTTAAGCCGGTCGACGTCGATGCCAACATCCGAGAGCCTAGTTAATAACCATCTTTGGCCAATGCCGAAATAGGAGAGCCTCCGACGCGTCGAACAAACCGGTAATGAAGAGCTAGAATCAGAAGTCAAGGCTGCCACGAACGGCGCGGCGTCTCATGCAACGTTTGTATTTTGGGGTTGAATAGTATTGATCCTCGGATATTGAAAATCTTCAATGACATGATTCGATTCGACTAACGCTTCCACAATCCAGTATCCATCTTTACCTCTAAGTTATAATCCCCTCGTTCAATATGAATTCACAATTTGTACTGCTTTTCCGCATAGCTGTATTGAGATAGATTAGGATCGCGAGGTATATTATAGTGGCTTTATCAATTTGTTGATTCGGCAGAATCGTGAATAGGTCATAGATTGGTCTGTCTACCTGTGCCTGTCCTCAGGGCAGGTCTGATCGTCCATATACAAAATGCTAGGTACCAGGAAGACCTCTCCTGAGTCCTGCGACGCCGCAAGGCCTCCAGGCACTAGGCGCAATCAGGTAACGCCTGAAGCGCTTCTGGAACGACAACTGTTCCAGGCGCAACAATTCACCTGTGTATAAATCTAGCTCCTTATGTAATCCTTGACCTCGCGGCCGCCTGACCTCGTCGCCGCCTATTTGTATAGCCAACCTTGGTGTTGATCTCTCAGTTATCCTGTGAATTAGGTAGGAAGCCTTGTTGCCTGGCCTCGACTAGCCTAGTAGTCCGTTTGCGGACTCGTTTACCTCTGCCACTACCACTGCCGATCGCAGGCGGCAAGGCGTTAACAGCCTTCTCGAGTGGCCTGCGGGGGATGATGAGGACGGCCTAGCCTGGCGCGCCAGGCTGAGGATTGGGCACTAGCCATTGGTCAGAACATAAGGATCTCAACGCTAAGGTTGGCTATACAGAACAGGCGGCGACGAGGTTAGGCGGCAGCGAGCGCCATACAAACTAGGTAGGGTTAGTTTTAGCCAAGCATTTAAGCGAAGTTGCTGTCGAAGTTGCTGTCCTGAGTCATTCCCGCTATTTCGCACTAACTGCCTATTAGGGCAACCCACATTCTCCCTCAGAACCTTCTATGTAATGCTAACTTATCCCATACTGTATCGTTACCGGCCCGTACAAGAGATCGTCTCCCTCCAAAACAATAGGGCCGAGAGTGTCTGGCGTAGTACGGATGTCGATTTCTAAGTCGACCCCGACTCCAAAGCATTTTCCCCCTCCTCTTTTTTTTCCCCCTCCCCGTTTGCGAGTCAGCACCCCTATCCTTCAATGACGTCCCCTAGTTGCCGTACAGTATTTCCAATTGTCTATTGACTCCCCGAGTATTGATCCTTCAATATGGTTCTCTTTCCTCCGCGTCGGGTGCTGATTGTTGTCCTCCTGGCATGCATAGCCATTCTCCTGTTGAGTCAGCTGCACGACAGCGCAAAAGCGCTCCTACCGCTGTCAATCTCCGTGAGCACAGGTCCACCACGAGCCACGCCCTCTCACACAGAGCCCACGGTGACCGCGCCTAGCTCTTTCTGGAGGTATCGACCGACACATTACCCCCTTCAGCACCTAAACACCGTTCCCTCGGGCAAGCCAAAGCCGCTACCGTTTGTGCAGCGTCCGTTTTCCCCGATGTCTGTTCAGGACGTGGAGGTGCGACTGAAGCGACAGCAACAGGTCAAGGAGGCGTTCCAGAGATGCTGGACTTCGTATCACCAAAATGCCTGGATGCGCGACGAACTGTCCCCGATTTCCGGCGGGGGCCGTGATGCATTGGGCGGTTGGGCCGCATCTCTGGTCGATTCTCTGGATACGCTCTGGATCATGGGATTCAAAGACGAGTTCGCCGTGGCAACTTTAGCTGCTAGCCAAATCGACTTCTCCACCTCCACAGCCGATACGATTAACGTCTTTGAGACGACGATCCGCTTTCTCGGAGGCTTTTTGGCGGCGTATGATCTCAGCGGCGAGAGGCCGTTGTTGACGAAAGCGATTGAAGTCGGAGAGATGGTTTTGGTCGCCTTCGATACCCCCAATCACATGCCAATTACGCGGTGGGACTGGAAGAAAGCTGCGGCCGGCGTCGACAAGCAACTCGCGCCGGATGCTATGCTGGTCTCTGAGCTCGGTTCTCTGTCACTGGAGTTTACCCGCCTCAGCCAGCTCACCGGCGATCATAGGTGGTACGATGCTGCCGATAGAATTACGACGCTCTTCGATCAGCAACAAGCGAAGACCAAGATCCCGGGGCTCTGGCCTGTCGTTATTGACCCGCGAAACGAGGAAATGACCGTTGACGGTAGCTTCACTCTGGGCGGCATGTCCGACTCGTTGTACGAGTACTTCGCCAAAGCATACGCTCTGCTTGGAGGCCTCGTCCCTACGTACCAGAAGCTTTTTGAGCAGTCGACGGCTGCCGCGACCGAATACCTATTGTTTCGGCCGATGACTCCGACAGGCGCGGATATTTTATTCGGCGGGGACGCTCGAGTAGATGAGAATGGTGTCGTGCAAGAGCCTAGGGCCCAACATCTAACGTGCTTTGCAGGCGGTATGTTTGCCTTGGGCGGTCGTCTCTTCTCCAATTCCGAGCAGGTCGAGATCGGTAGAAGGCTCACGGACGGATGTATTTGGGCTTACGAAAATATGCCTATGGGTGTCATGCCTGAGATCGTACATGTTCTACCGTGCCCTACGAAGGCCGATTGTGCCTGGGATCAAGCGAGATACGAGGCTGCCGTCCTTCAGCGCGCTGGCTCTGCATTGGCCAACGGCACGGTTAGCGACATCACCGTTCAGCAGCGGCTCCCCCCAGGCTTTGTCGACATCGACGATCGTCGCTATCTACTCCGACCAGAAGCGATTGAAAGCGTCTTTATTATGTACCGTATCACGGGCGACAAGACATATCAACACAAAGCGTGGCAAATGTTCCAGTCAATTCAGAACACCACGAAGACTGAACTCGCCAACGCCGCACTCTCTGATGTTACCGTCACGGGTGCTGACGGCTTGCCTCCCAAAGATGATCGCATGGAAAGCTTCTGGTTGGCCGAGACGCTAAAGTACTTCTACTTGATCTTTAGCGAACCGGACTTGATTAGTCTGGACGAATTCGTTTTCAACACGGAGGCGCATCCTCTACGACGTCCGCGCTCATGAAAGGGACTCGAGTTATACCCCGCGGAGCGAGGCGGCCATCCAATCAAGCTTAGAGTAAATAAGTATTGGAATGGGTCTTGAATTTAGGCGAGAAGATACCATCGTGCCATTTGTTCACGGGTCATCATCTCCAGCTGACATCGTTGGATGGTTGCTGAAAAACTTATGATGCACCAGTACGAGCTTCGTATACCACAATGTCTCAATTGTACGGCGTCGCGTAACGGCTCATCCTTCTTCACTTCAGTTCGACGGCGACCTGGACTATCACTAAAGGCCGTCAGCCGTGTTTTCACATACTTCCTACGCGCAAAACCTTTCGCAGAATAACTGGTAAAGACGAATTTCAAGGTAATCTTGGTTCTCAAATCGGCCAACCCTCAATAACACCATCGTCCTAAGTTATCTCGGCTTGGAGCAAGCCCAAGTTAGCCGGCTTTAACGGAATCTGCGGATTACCTGAACCTGGCATTCGCTATAAAGACTCGCAATGGGCATCATTCTTCACGAGTAAATTATCCGAATATTGTACTTGTGATTGTGAGATAGACTTAAGGCCTAAAAATATCCCGTCTTTGAAGAAAAGGGGGAAAAAAAAAGAAAGAAAAAGAAACACAAAAGTTAGAGTCACCTTCACTAAATGGAAACTCAGTCCTTTGCTATCCATGTGGCTAGGGATCTAGGCTAGGCCTGTGAATCCCTCGAGCCATACTTTTTGTTACAGTACCGCGCTCGAACATAAAGACAATTCGATAAAAAGATGGTGCTTTGTGACGCTAAGGGTCCTACGGACTGGGGGGGGGGGGGGGGGGAAAGGCGAATAATAGTGCGCTGTGGCCCGCCGAAATACTAGGTGACAAGTCAGGGATGGTGATGAAAATAAGCTCCCGGAGGA
>NW_015622645.1:0-4370 GCF_000835495.1 Cladophialophora immunda | reverse complement strand
CAATTGGTCACCGAGAATGCTTCTTGCTGGCCGCTACTGTCTTGTGTTGCTTCCTGCTCTTGCATTTGCTCTATCGCATCACGAGACGAGGCTTTTGAGTTGAATGGCAGACCTCCCAGGTCTCCGCCAGCCTCGTCCTCAATAGGCTTTGAGGGATAGGCCCATTTCTCCCTGCCAATGTCGTGGCCGTGCTTCCACAGGCGCGACAGGTGGTTGGCAGAAGATTCTTTGGGAACGAAGCCACCTCTACCGCTCGAACCATCAGCGATTCAGGCCCCGAGTAGACGCAAAGCTAGATGAAATTGAAAGACCAACGTTTTAGGAGCAGGTTTGGACCATCGGAAAAGCCGACCATCCGACTGCGGGCCACCAATCAGGAAATTTAGAACCGTGAGCATTCGAGCTCGTCAAGGTCGGCACAAGATGGGGACTCGGGTTGGAGCACGATGTCGTCGATCGGGGAAAGAGCCAGTTCACATTCGTCTCGCCAGAGAAGTGGGGAAGAACGCGCGCCGTCACATGGGATGGGAAATTCCAACTGTCCAAACACCGCGTTGTTCCTGGACGTGTGGCTAGTTGACAGGTAGGGGTTTCCGTATCGCTTTATTAGTGGACGCTAATGCCGTTGGTTCTCCGGAGGCGCGTTTGTACGGTGCACTGCTGAGGTCCGGGGTAAGAAGAAGGTAGGAGAGCGAGGAGGCGGGTAGTTGGAGGTTACGGCCTCTATGGCTGCTCAAAACACTTTAGCCACTAAGCTAGATAAGCTAGGGGAGACCGAGGGAAACACCGGGGAGCACAGGCGGAACTATCCCGCACCCGTCAAATGTCTCTCATCCTTAGAACTCCCTGCAACATGTCTAATTCGATCTTTGCTTACCGCCTCGAATCTCTTTCTTCGTCGCCTTGTGTGTTGGCGGAGAATTTCAGGCGCCGACCAATGTATCAGACTACGAGTCAAGACGAATTAATCTCTAACTTCAAATCTATTTTCAGTGGCACTTCTAGGACTCCCTTGTTTTGGAAGACACGAAGGGCGGATGAACAAGTGGGACAAAGTACATTCTTGTCTTCCCTCGTGACATGGAACACATTCATCCCGTGCGAGCTACGCCATTACGTCACTGGGCAAGGACCAGGTGGAAGAATTGAATTGGCGTTTAATCCACCCCACCGACGGAAGCGCCGAACAGCAACATTCAATCCGGAAAACTAGGAAGGATGACCAATTCCCGCATAGTCGAAAGTCCTTTGTACCCCATCCAGCCAGATGAGAAGAACCCATACTACTGTCCTTGGTTCGACAAGTTCAGAGCTTTGCAGCCATATGCCCACAAAGCAGCGATCCACCTATCAGTATGTCTCAATCATCATATTTCGAGGGTTAGCACGTTCACTAATATAACCTTTAATAGTAAGCAGGCCCTAAATATCTCGATACACACTTGAAACCATACCGTTGTGGGGGCCCGGAATGCGAGGGTCTTCCGTTTTTCCTCTGTGGGTGCATTACTGTAAATCGTCATACGAAGGGAGTCGCATTCGACGCCCCAACTTTTTTGCCCATTCCGGGACTGTGACCGAGGCACGATGGAGTTCCCTTGACGTCGCAATCTGGAGGACCGTATGAAAAGAATTCATGGTTACACGGAACCCGCCCCATCTCCTCTGTGCGATCCAGAATCAACACCACCGTCTTCCGGGCACGTCCCCAAGCACTACTTCTACCCTGGATATGAGGCCTAATTTGATGAGGGCGAAGAAAGCCTGTAATGTGTGCTGGCGCTCCAGAATTCTCTGTCAAGGGGGACCACCTTGCGAACTCTGCGTCCGTAGGGATGTTGTCTGCAACCTATCCTCAGCTATCGCCACCATTCTCAACAGCACGGAGACGTCTACACCTATAAGCCATGAAGATAAGTTAGAGTCTTCACATACTTCTAATTCCAGGAAAGGAGTGTCTTCTGGTCAATCCAAGGATGATCCGACCGATATGGAAAGCTCTCTCAGTGGACGATGCAAACTCGACATTTTTCCTGGATCGGATTCTCGGCTGGATTTTCGTCCGGGAAGCGAGATTGCGATTTTCTCACGCTGGGATGACGATCATCGGCAACCCGTTCCAGTCGATATTCCGGAACATTATCCTACGTTTCGGGGTAAAGATATGTTGAACTTCGGTTCATGTACGGCTTCTTCAGCCTCGATGATGGTGGAATCCACGGTGCCTGGTGCCCAGATAATGGAGTTAAATTTACGATGTACGGGATCCTTCATAACGAGCCTTCCCTGGATGTATGAAATGTTATTGCGATGTCCTGGAATGCTTGTTCCGTCGTACGACGACGAATTCAATCAGATATCCGAGGCAGTTTGGAAACTCCATGATCTAGAGTTTCCATTGATCCAAACCCAGGTGGTCACAACTCATCAACCGATGTCTTTCCAATCTTACCACATTGCGTTATATCTACAATGTCGCGAAAAATATGGGAACCCGTTTCAGATGACAAACGGGACACTAGAGAGGTCTCGAATCAAAGGCGCTCTTATGCTCGTGGAGTGGTTACACCTTGCTATGATTACACATACTGAGGCGGACGGTACAGAGGCGCATTCTTCATTGGTATTTCGATCTCTGACTGACCTGATGCAAAAAGGGTGGGTCTTTTAAGAAAATTGAGCGTCCAGTTTCTATCTATGTATGCTTCGACTTGCCAGTCGTACCTGGAAGACTTCCACCTGCTGAAGAAGCTAAGCCAGCTCTGACAGTACTGCCGGCAGGGTGGCTGATTCGGAGATATTGCTTCGAGCGGGATTCAGGCGAAGAGACACCGTCCATAGACCAGATACGTTCAAAGCGAAATGCCCCCAGAACTTTCTTCTCATGGAAAACTACTTTAAAAACGGATCTCCCTACCATTAAACTCTCCAGCATCTCCTTCTTCTCTATCCTCCTTTCCAAGTCGTTACTTTCACTCTCGCACTGCGTCAATATTTTCTGATATGGCGGAATCATCTCACCACAAAACAGCCGTGCCCGACGTGACAGGTACGCGAGTCCGAGAGCGTGGAGTTTGCGAACCAAGCCCAGCTGAGTCAACAGAATCCCGTCCGATAACGCCACCTCCTGCGCCGACCGGGCGTACATGGTGTAGATGTGATGTTGTGGGACGTGATTGGATATTCTCCGCCCCCGCCCTTTTTTGTCGCAGGCGGTGACGCCTTGCTAGAGCTGAATCGGTCAACTCTTGCATGACTTAACGCCTCGCTCACGGTCTAGGTGGCCAGGCCTTGGTGACGCTCCTACAAGCCTCAGCCATCCTTAACTCACTCCCGGCCACATACCACCAGGTACCTAACCAGCCTCTCCCTCGTAAATGGAGTTGCCCCCAGCCTACCACTCTGCCTGTGCCCCTCCATCAGCCGGACCAAGCAACTTCACTGCTCTGTCGTGTTTATTTTTGTTTGTTTTGAACTTTGAACTCATGCTCCGTCTTTCCCTTCCTACGCTCTTCTTGCTTTTTCCAAGTCGTCTCCTTCCCGACTGGACGTCCCGGTTGCTCCATCACAGCATCTTCCGACACGTCATATTTCTCCCACGCCTGCGGATCCGACGCGAAACACCACATCGAGGGACGAAGAGAGGGAGGTCCCTGTCAACCGACACTCATTGTCTGCCTCTCGGGCCTCTTCATCGCTACCACTACTGCCACTGCTACGATCTACTAGCACCACTGGAGGAAAGAGTCTCGCACAGCCTGCTCAATACTCATATGGTGACCTTGGTCTGAGGGCGATATTGTCTTACTCTTTGCCTTACTCGCAGTTTCAGACAATGCCCCAGCACGCAATGAAGAGCGAACGCTCGACGCCGCCTCCCCGACAAAATTGGGAGGCTCTGAGGAACGACATCGAGAAGTGGTACGTGACGGAGGACATGCCTGTTAAATATGTTCGGCAGCAACTCTCTCGACGCAATTTTCATGTGAGTGAGAGACAGATTAAAAGCAAGCTCGAGAAATGGAAGCTTCAATGCAAAAGGACTCCGCACGCGCATTATATGGCCATGATGGCGGTGGTAGACGACTACAATTCTCAGGGCACGGAGATTGAGTTTTTTGTGCTAAAAGGGCTACGGGAAGTCGTGTACACCAAACAAAAGATCAAGAAAGAATGCGTAAGAGCCAAGAGAGGATACGCATCGAACCGGATGTCTTTGGAACTACCGACTCCTAGCGATGCTGAAGACGTTCTAAGAAAACTTAAAATCTCCTGGCGAACCAAGCATCCCAACCAGCCGATTCAGCCATCATCATCATCAGCAGCAGCAGCAGCAGTAGCAGCAGTAGCAGCAAAAGAAGAAGAAGAAG
>NW_015622644.1:0-4373 GCF_000835495.1 Cladophialophora immunda | reverse complement strand
GGGGGGGGCACTGGTGAGATTGCGGCGGCATGTTTACCTTCGAGCAATCCTAGATCAACAGCTTCAATGTCTTCCCAATGATCCAGCACTAGCATCCACGGCCTTTTCAAATCTTCGAAAGTGTTCTGAATAAAGTGAACACGTTGGTGATGATTTGATAGCCTCTTTGATATAGATTGATCGATTTCGGCCACAATACGGGATACCGACGATTCCGCAGAAGTTCTCGAGCTCGCATCAATCCAGAGAAAACCTTGGTATGATTTCCGCCATTTTGAACAGTAGGAAATGGCAAGTTGACTTTTGCCTTGACCCCCTACAGCCGCTAACGCTACAACTCGCGAACCTGAGTCTTTCCAATTGTTGAAAAGAGACTCAATGGTTGTGAGTGTTTCTGGACGCTTTATGTAGTCCAGAACTTGTCGTGGCACGTTTGAATAAGGCCAAATAGTATGACTGCGTAATCCCGGTAACTGAGACCTTAGGTCATCACAGCCAGATCGGAGTGCCTCCTCGTCCTGTTCGCTCAACAACTGCTCGACCCAAGAGAAGCGTGGTTCAGCCGGCCAAGAGACTGGCAGTTTGGCCCCACATCCGCACAAAAGCGAGATAATAGCTCGAAGGTCGTCAACATTGTCAGTATATTGGCAGAGTAGCTTTTCCAAAGTAGCTGTACACGTCTCAGCCTTTGGGTTATAGTCGCAGAGTAATTTAAACAATGCTGGGTCGAATTGCGCTTCTGATAGGGCAACGTCGGGATCAGCACCGGCGTCAAGAAGGTGACGGATGACCATCAGGTAATCATCTTTGCGAGTTGCATCTGCCGACGGCCATGATTTGATTGCTGTAATGAGAGCGGTCTCTCCATTTCCATCGAGTCTGTCTACCATACTTCTGACCTTTGACTCGGTCAGGAAGAACTTGACAAAATGATGGCGTCCCAGTTCGGCGGCCAGATGGAGTGGATATGTCACATAGTCACCGTAAATAGGCAACATCAAGCTTGCCCCATGTGTAACAAGTCTTTGAGCGGTGGAAATTGAGTCGCGAAGGATAGTGTGCTGAATGGGTGGGCTCATACCAGGCCACGAGAGATCTGGATATGCTCCTTTCTCACATAAGCTTGTGACAAGTCCATCCAGCTCGTCCAAACCCGCAAGCCGAACAGCTGCCGACAGTAGGGTGTCGTAGCTTGAACCCGTCTCTTGAGTATTATATATCTTATTAATCTCTGCTGGGGTAATCTCGACAACCAGCTGTTGGAGAAAACTCTGTAGAGGTCGATCGGTACGTCTGAAGGAATCCATCGTGCGCACTGCGGTCTTGCTGCTGCCTCCACCATATGCACGCAACAGCTCCCTTGAAATGGCCAAGTTGTCCGTGGCCGAAAAGTTGATGTCGCATTGCTCGGTTCTCACCAGCCGATTCAGATAGAGAGAAAACCCAGGTACATCTGAATCTGTATGTAACTCAGATAGCTTCAGATAGAGTGCAGTCCACAAGATTCTCCGCTTCATTTCAATATCTGAAAATGATCCAAGAAGCCCTTCCTCAACTAGATTCGCAACAACTTCGGCGACAACATGATAAGCTCCACGGGTATCATCTCGAAAGACGAATTGATGTACGAGTTCTGCACCTGCCTCGGGACTCCTGCAATATTTGTATTGCAACACCGCATACACGTATTCTGTGTGATTCTTGCGAAGGGGTCCGGAGTAATGGTATTGCGTACGCACGGCCCAGGCCCAGCCCAACTCGGCAAAAGCTTTCGAAATCTTCGGAGGTAGTGGCTGGCGTGGGCAGCTGTGTTGAGGATAGGGGAAGCGGTGGTGGCAGATGTCGCATACTTGATCATTGATGGGCCCGGCACATTTGGAACATGCGAAGCACGCATATTGGACCCGACTCGGTGCACGTGCTTGTATTTCCTTTCCTTCGATCGCAGTTGTGCCGACATGAACCACAGCGGTATCCCAGTCTTCCACAGATGCCACATTTTGTGGTTCAACAGTCTGACCAACAAATACATGTTGATTGAGAGGCAGGCCGTCATCACCCACCAAGTAGACGACTCCAAAAGCTGCCCATGACGTTGGCTGCCAATTCACCGCGTATTTGTCAGCGTGGGCAAGAGCTTCATCCTTCCAGAGAATCTTGTTGTGGGGATCATCATAGCCTTCGGGATAGCAGTCACCGTATTTGATGTGTACATCAGACGAATAGAAATGAAAGATAGAGACGACGTGGAAAGTGCCTCTGATTTTTAGAGAAGGTAGTGCAACAAGATAGCTTCGACATTCGTTATGTAGACGTGACTTTTCTTGCAGTATATCTCCTTGTTCTTTCGCATCTTGGACGTGAGGAAACAGGTTGGGATCGAAATGAAAAGGCTGCGGCGCTTTGTCATTGGAGGTGAGGCTGTGGATCTTCGTTAACGCTTTTTCGTATCTCGATATCTAAATATTCGTCAGACAAGCGATAACGTGAGGAAATAATCTTTCATACTTGGTCATCCATTTCTCTTGTTCAATTTGGTAAGGACGAAGGGAAGCAGAAGAAGTGGTAGATGCGCGGGAGGCGCTGCTAGGTTTAAATTCACCAGATCCTGCGCCAAGCACTTCAAGGCAACGCGTTGACACGTGTCAGCATAGCGCAGAGAAGAGGCTCGGCTCTGCTCGGCTGTGCTCAGCCGTACAAGAAACAGTATCGCTCCTGTGCCCCATGGCTTGGGGTGCAACGACAATGAAAAGCTATTCCAGAACTCTTGCAACCAACACCTGATGTCGCTCTGAGCTTGCGGAGGACAAGGCTGCCTTCGGCACAATTCCGACCACCGTCTACAAAATCTATTCCTGCCTAATAATCAATCCTGAGGACAAACCACCTGCCGCTGTGCACCGTTCTCGAAAAGAAATCCTCCGAAGGCGAGTTTATGAAAGTTGGCGATCATATCGCAGAATGGAGTAATAACTTTCCGGACCCATGGATTCAATGACGATCCTTTGTAACGCGAGGCTGTTGATGCTGCCGCCCCGTTAGTTAGCTGAACCGCATGCGAGGGGAGTTAGCTGCAGCCACGAAATTGGCAGGTATCAGCTCCGTGGGGTGCCCAACCCCTCGAAAATATCAAATATTCAACTGGCTCAGAGACGTGGGTGCTCTTTGTCTATGTATCCTACATGACTCCTTGTTATTGCTTGTGTTGACTCTTCTCGCTTGGTGCGCGTCCGAATATTTTCCAAGCCCTTATAAAGCATACTGGCACCCGACCTCGCTACGCGTCGCGTCACCCCGCGTTGACTCAATCAGTCATGGTTCGACAGCATTCAGTCCTGATAACCGTGTCCCAAGCATTGGGCAATGCAACAAAGTTGGAAGCTATACATGGACGGTCGAAAATATACTCTGATTGGACGGGTACGCTGCGACGCCCTTGCAGAGGTGCAAAATGAGCCTACCATCAAATAACTTGTACCCCAAACCGTTCATCAGTATATGAGAGATTGATATCGTGTGGTCTATCGTGGAACATGGAAAAGATGGCTATAATTTGGGTAGGATCGCAGCCCGGCAGAACGTCTGCTGTTGGAAGCCGGGCTTGGTTCGACGCTGCAACCACATCCACGTCCCTGCTGGCATAGATGAATGATCTCAGCAGGAACGATACTGAACATATTCATCTAGACAATATCGCAATATAGTAATGTCCTTCGCAAGGGTAAGTATAACACGATGCTCTTGGTCGCTGGGTGCGGGTGCGACCGTCGGAGAGACAGATAATTCGAGACGACCCGCCGACCTCACAACCTCGACCTGCTTGAAGAGCAAGGAGCGCACCTTGTAGCGCTGTACGCCAATCACTTATGGCGCCAAATCTTCGGCCTCAGCAGCATGAGCAAATTCGGTGCATGCTTGAGCAGGGGTGTTTCACCAACCGTCAGATCGCGAAAGATGTTGGCTGTAGAGAGGGTGCCGTCAAAGGCATCAAGCGAAACCTTCGCAATTTCGGCGGCGTCAAGGCACCAGGTTGCCGTGCTGGACGGCCCTCATCCATCACTCCCCCGATGCGCGAAGCCCTCCTTGCCCATCTCGATGAACATCCCGAATTATACCTTGAAGAGATGGTGGCATACCTGTGGGATGAGTTTGGGGTTCGTCTGACACGATCCAGCGTTGGGAGGACATTATGTTCAGCAGGGTGGTCGAAGAAGAAGGCTCGTCGACAGGCGGCGGAGCAACATCCCGATCTGATTGACTACTACTTACATCAGATTTCCTCCCTCTACTCCTGGCAATGCGTTTTTGTCGACGAGTCCGGTTGTGACACAAGAGATGGCCTGAGGAGAACGGCGTGGTCTCCACGAGGGGTG
>NW_015622643.1:0-4412 GCF_000835495.1 Cladophialophora immunda | reverse complement strand
GGGGGGGGGAGCCTACGGGTTTTGGCATGTCGAGAGAGCCCTGATTAGGCACAGCCCCTGAAGGCACCCTCAAGTACACCGAGCCAGTTAGGAAGGTTAAAGAGCACTTTCTCACGGGCCTCACGGCGGTCCGCGCATTTCCACCAGCCAGTTAGCCCCGCATGATAGCCAGCCTCTACAGCGTATTCCAGGCTGTAGAGAGGGGCTGACTGGGCTTTCAGCCGTACGCGGTAACCATAGCGATGCGGCACGATTCAAACGGAAGACTGCAATAATTTTACTCTCTATCAACGCTGCCAGTAAAGCCCGACATCAAGAACTATGCAAGTGTTCACCTGTCTGAAGAGACTAAAAGGATCCATGGAGATTGACCCAACTTTTGAGATCCCTCTGCTTGAGGAGGATCCGCCATGCAACAATCTACCGCGGAGCATGCTGCAGAACACGGGGAAACCAAACGGCAGAAAGAGAGCTCAAACGACGGGGTTGTCGCTACCCAAATATACGGCCGTTATGCAACGCCCTCTACTCATCGCCAAACTGGCTGCTATCGTGAACCTTGAGGGAAGCCTTTCCCGCAAACTCATCGTCTGGGACAACGCATTGAAGATCGAAAAGGATCAAATCTCATTCGTTCATCTTCTATCGGGAGACCACCTTCAACAGAAAAGGCCCGAAGACAGATTGAACCAGTTCCACCTTGAGGCTGCAGAGACCTGTTTAAAATATCTCACAGGTGCTAGGAAAGCACACGCTCCGTTCAATGCAACTACAAAGTCTGGGTGTGCGGCTGAATACAAAGGCCTGGTGGGGGCTCAACCTTTCATCGAATACGCGGCTACTTTCTGGCCAGTCCACGTTCGGCATGCAGGGCCTCGCAGCTTGCCAAAGTTATGGCCGCATATCGTACAAACCTTGAACGACGCTTCCTGCAGAGAGCTCTCCTTCCAAGTGTACCAGTTCTGCAATCACGAAGAGTATATCCCAGAGCAATCTTTCCTACATATTCTAGCCAACTACGGCTTAACAGCGGCCACTGAAAAGGCACTCTCTCTTGACACGCAGGCGACAATTCAACTGGATCTTAATGCTAGGGACTCAAAGAGTCGAACTCCACTGTGGTGGGCCGTGAAAAACCAGCGCGTCGAGATGGTCAAGCTGCTTCTTGCCGCCCAAAACGTGGACTTCAATGCCCAAGATGATGAGGGCATGTCACCGGTCATGGTGGCCGTTGCGAAGGGATTCACGGACGTCACTAAGCTCTTCCTTGAGCCTGAGTTTTCATCGCGAGTGTCATGGGCTCTACGTGATCACCAGGAGTTTACCTGCCTATATTGGGCTGCTACGTCTGGCTTTGACGATCTTGTCAGCCTCCTCTTAACACAGAACGAAGTCGTCCAAACGATAAACGGCTCCGGCCATAGCCCTCTCGTCACGGCGGCGAGAAAGGGCCATGCACAGATTGTGAAGGACTTGCTCTTTCATGGCGCTTCTCCCAATGCCACAGATACATGCGATGGCCGGGCGGCATTGTCATGGGCAGCGGGTAATGGCCACGAAGATGTGGTGGATAACCTCCTCTACGGTGAGGAGGTTGACCTCGCTCACGCAGATCGAAAGCTGAAGTGGACGGCATTCCAATGGGCAGCGGAACGAGAAAATGGTGCAATAGCTCGGAAAATCCTAGGGGTGACGTCAGAAAAGGCTGGGAGCGGCGGGTGCGATCCCATATCGGCTCTTTTTCTAGAGGTCGCCAAAAGAGGACAAGGCCAGGCTCTTGAGATTCTGCTCGAACAATTTAACTCGAAAGCCGACTGCAGGGACGGAGACACATCTGGCAGGACAGCTCTCTCCTATGCGGCCGAGCGTGGCCATGTGAACGTTGTCGAAAAGCTTCTGTGTTCGCACTCGGTGGGTGTAAATTCCGGCGACGTGAAAGGAAAGACTGCTCTGATGTGGGCAGCTGACCAAGGCCGCTCCGGTGTCGTGGAAGTGCTGCTCGCCTGGAAGGAGCTGGATGTCCGAGCAGTAGATTCAGACGGCAGATGTGCTCACGACTGGGCAAGTGCGTCGAACCACGTGGGGATACGGCGACTTATAGAGCGGTTGGATCAAGAGTGTTCGGGGATCTAGAAGCCACCTATCGAGCAACATACCTTGGCTATATTCAACTGGGAAAGTACCAGGGCATAGCTATTGACGAAGTGACTGAGTGTGGTGGGCATACTACCACTGAATAAAGACTTAACATCACATATCGATAGAATTTTTCACCACTCATGTCGATAGGAGGGTATTTTTTTCGCCTGACCGGAACTACTACATAACTCTTTACACTGTACGCTAGCACCGAGATATTGGATATGATCAGCACCCATAAAGCTATTCGAAAGTCATTTGACCTTGTGTCGTTGGCGATAGGGGTAGGGATATTGTCTAATACAACGGACCGTCAGAGGGTAATTTGAGTAGCCCCCCAATGTGCTGCTCTTAGAAGGGTTTAGTGAGCCTCAAAATGGTTGAGAGACGTAGAGCCGAGATTGATACAGTAAATAGCGGCACTGAGAATAAAACATTGATGTAAGGGGGGGATACTGTAATACCCTTCTGATTGTCAAAATAGTCTTATAACCATATCCCTGTGTGACGAAGCGCCCTATCATAGCGACATCGTAGATTTTGAGAAGAAAGGATTTGTGATCAACCGAAGCTCCCCTGTTCGCTCTCTAACCCTATAAAACCGCTATTTTCGTCGCGTATCTGTTGTTCTTCCTCCGTAGTTAGATCTTTCTGAATGTTGAAGGTCTTTCGGACTTCCTCTGGGTGACTTTCCCTTCATCAAATTGGCGATCGTCTCAAAGCAGAGATCAAGTAACCCTTCTATGTCCAAGTAGTCGGCCGCAAGCAAGATCTCAAAAAGCATCTCTTGATCGACTTGAACGAATTCCTGATCCCAGATATCGACCCCTGCGATCTCCTGCCAAAGGTGGGGGCCGTCCTCGGGCCGAACGCCATTTTGCCTGTGACGGGTGCACCATTCGATCACTTTCTTGAGAACGGCGGCATTGACGCAAGGGATCGGGATGGGTTTTTTAAAGGCATCCTTACCACGATCGCCAACTCGATCCTTAATTAGCCTGCATACTTCGGCAATATCGCGATCAACCACGATCGTCTTGCCGTCGGCGCATTCGAGAGTCAGCTGATTCTTGAGCTCTCCAGGAGACCTGTGGGTAGTGGTCAACGCTTGTGATGTAACGCCAGCGTTGGAGTTCATAGCTGACAGTACGTAATGACGTCGGGTTATTGTCTGAGTTTCGGGGAACCCTAGGGCATAGTAGAGTCGTTGAATAACAACAGCGTATCTCTGAAGTCGATCGTCGGTGTTACAAGTAACGCTTAGAGTTAGCCCATTGTTCTATAAATGGGTGATAAAGCTCTGGAAGTGTTGCGACCGTATGTAGTTAGATTTTTATGCAGGTCTTTGGGACACGAAATGGGCGTATACACTAGTGTGAAGGGTTCTCTTTTAAATGTCTGATTTAGGGACAGTACAGTTTCTTTATTCCATCCCCAGGGGTTTTCGCACTCTCGATTAACTAGTCATACCTTCTTTCCTACTTAGTATTTTTCCCCCCTTTTTTCTTTTATCTAGGCTCCTTTTCCGTCCCATTTAACGCTTCCCATTGATACTGTATTCCGGGAATATCGACAAATCGGCTAAGCGACCCAGGTTTTTATAAGTAAATGACTGCAAATCCTGAACTCTCTAAAGTCTCAACGACGGTTTGTCGTCCTCCATCATGCCGGTTCACAAGACATCGCCTTGATATAGTAGAACTCTGAAAAGCAGGTTCCTAAATGGGTGTGGGCGGGGTCGTCGATTCTCATGGACCACTCTCCAGAGCAATCCGGCTGAATCCACATGGTGCAAGCTCCTAATCGAGACTCCTCATCAGCTCCGAATGAAAGGATGCGACTTCCCACCATTTCTGAAAAGCACGTAGAGAGTAACTCACCAAACCAATTTGAGCACTCGTTCGTCCAGGTATTCTTCATTCCAGTTTGTAGAGGTACACAGGTATTGGTTTGTGGATACACGAGCGTTTGATCGCTGACGTCCTCGCCACACACCGTCGAACTGAATTGCCACACGCAGCCGTCGGAGCGGCTCCCATTGACATTGGCCACGTTGGTGGGCGTGGGCGTAGCGAGAGAGTGATGAAAGGCGAGGCCGAGGGTGAGGGAGATGATCGAGATCAGATTCAATCTAACCACCATAGTAGAGAGCAGACGAGGAATGAATACTGGTTCACTCAACAGAGACTAGGTAAAGCGTTCGACATTGATATAAAAGGGAACCCAATGATATAGAAGTGGTTGGGAGAAGTTCAGGTGAAGGGAGGGGGGGG
>NW_015622642.1:0-4421 GCF_000835495.1 Cladophialophora immunda | reverse complement strand
TATCGTTACGGTTGACGGGGACGAACTCGTGGGAAAGGGCAAAATCAAGGTTGAAGTAACTGCATATTGAAGCGCTCATGCTCGGAACAGGCTCGCTGGGGGGGGGGGGGGGGGGGGGGGGGAACTGGAGACGAGGACCCGTGTGGTACTGCGAATCTCGGCGCGAGTTTGTGACTCTTTCTCTCTCCAGCCAGGATTAGTCGGAGCCGGAAAACATCTCTCGAGTGGCACAGCTAGACTGGCGGCCGGGCTGCTAACCAAACGCAAACACCTCCGAATTGAGGGTCGTGAGAGAGAGATATAAACAATATTAACGAAGGACGAGAGGTGCGCAGTCCCGAAACACTACCCCACCTCTTGGCACGCTATACCCGATCTAGCGAGGAAAATGAAAGTTATCGCAACGGTCACTTAGACTCCGAAAAGCAGCACTCTCTCCATGGCTCGACATTGTCACCACCTCTTCGTGGGAACACAGCATACACTGATTTCTTGTGGCCCGGTGCCCCTCTATCTGACGGTCCCAATTTTCCGAGGGAATCCTCGCAAAATAGCCTATTGGGCCAGCTTCCTTCGGCGAGCCCTGTCTTTCAACTTGGACGAGAGTACAACTCCCGGCTTTGGGCAACTAATCTTACCCCTCTACTCAGCCCACAAAACATGTCGACCTTTTTCCCTCGCTCCCTGCGGCTGATTCCCTCTTTCCTCCACCGCGCCCACGATTTCTCCTCCGGCAGCGCTCCCTTTGGGCTATTTGAGCCACCTTTGAAAGCCGACTATTGTCTAGACGACGAAATAGACCTCACATTTTCCGTGACCCCGTTAGACCTAGAGCCTCCCTAGACGCCACTTTTCTGGCCGCACAAGAAGATGCAAAGGCATCTTACCAATCATCAGGATCTTGGTGGAGGAGAAACTGGCGGCACGCCAGCGACAAACAGGAAGCAGATAGCACTCAAGGAGCTACTTTGTTGCACCGGATCTACAGCAGCCCCTGAGGCTACAATCTTCCCTGGGCGGGGCTCGAGTTCGAAGACAGCTATTGATTCTCGGTTTGGCCTGAAGCAGGCTAATCAGCCTCTGTCAATGGGAACAACCCCAATCCAATCTGGCGAGTGCCAACGTACCTCTATTGACAAGCTTGTGGGTCGTTCGATGCCTCCTGCCCAGGGCGATGTAGGGGGTCCATCCTCAGGTCCGCCGGTGAGGAGCTCGGATCTGGACGGACTCGGCAAAAAGCGCCTCTTCCCCGCGGAAGAAGGGTCGCCAAAAAGGGTCAAGAAATCTGGTGAGTTAGATCTCCTTCTACACCCCCAGACTCGGGTCCTGACCCGCTCTTCCGCGTGACAGCGTTATCGACAACGAGCGGCGGTGTTCCTCCCGGGGATACGACGAAGACGCCCATGCACCAATGTAACTCCCACGACAGAAACCCAACGGGCGCAAGCTTCCCATTCTTCGGTTATATAACTGACCATGGCGAGTTCCGCTGTGCGCTCTGTTTTACAAAGCTTCCGTGCTGCAACGATCTCCCGAAACATCACACGGACGCCGAAAATTACCGGACAAATCTCACGAATCCTGAAAAGGTCGCTAATGCCGTTGACTTCCGAGGAAAGTTGACTCTGTCAATGGGGGTCCAGGTCGGGGATACGACGAAGACGCCCATGCACCAATGTAACTCCCACGACAGAAACCCAGCGGGCGCAAGCTTCCCATTCTTCGGTTATATAACTGACGGTGCCAAGTTTCGTTGTGCGCTCTGTTCAGTAGAGCTTTCGTGCTTAGCCGATCACTGGAGACACCACGCGGAGTCCAAGATTCACCGGAAAAATCTCAAGGATCCCGAAACCGTCATCAATGCCTGGAAATTCCTAGGAAAGTCAACAGTGCTAATGATGGTCCAGTTCACCAGGAGTAGTGAGAGGCCTCTGCCAATGATGCTCCAGTTCACCACCAGGAGTATTGTGAGGACTAAGCCTAGCAATAGGCAGAACGGGCGATAAGAAGAGTGAATAGAAGAGTGTTAAGTATTCCTTGACATCAGGTCATTACAAGACTCGAAGTATTGTAACGGGAGAAGTTTGAGCTGGTGGACGGACAGATGGCAGGGCTGAGACATTGCCTGTACATTGGACAGGGAGGCAATCCTGCTTCCTAATTGGCTGGGACTTCAACACTAGGCTAGGGTCCTTCTTCTTCTAGGGATCCTTCAACAGGATCTTTCACAAGGAAAAAAAAATCAAGGAAAAGAGAGAGCTGTCTTTTGGCTGTGTACTGTGCGTTTTGTGTGTTCTGTCCTTCCCACCGCCGCACGAGTTGACGTACTTAGGCTAGTAGCCTCGCCCCAGTTCAGTATGAGAGAAGTCTCCTTCTCTCATACAAGTCGCGTGCGCTTCTACTTACAGGGGGCTAAGCCCCTGGGCAACCCGCCCCTTGGCACCCTTCGACGTTGGCCTTGGGGGGCCCTCAGCCTGGTGTCCTTCTGGCAAGTATGGACTTCACCTCCTCTCATGTTGCCATCTCTTCGAAGGGTGACTTTCTCGCTCTAGGATGACCCGGGAAATATGGGCACTATATAGTCGAGTTACTCTATAGAGGTGAAGTTATACAGTAGTTAAGAATATCTATCTTACTCAACTTTATGTGTACTCATAAGAATGTATTAAGGCCCGCTCCGCGGGGTTCAGGCCTACTTGATTTCTTGATAGGTTTTTATAGAGTAGACCATAGACCTCAGCCCAGCCTTCGTCTTATTGTCCTCCTCCACGTCTTGTTCTCCTCCAACCCCCAAACGCACTACATGTATTGCATATCTTTTCCCTGTAGCCTCAATGGAGGTGCGGTACAACTACTCACCGTCGGAGATCGCAGCTCTTCGCTGCCGTGAGACATATTCTCGCCCTTCCGCAGTACCGGGTCGAAGAGAGGGTGATGTGGTCCCCCTGGGAGTTCGGCTAGATACTGTGGTGGGCCTTCTACCTCACGCTCACCAGCGTCAAACGCTTTCCTGGCGACGATGGCTGCTCTAGGCGGTGGCGAGACCTGTTTAGACACAGGCTGGTCCGCCGGTCTGGAAATCGGAATATGCGAGCGCTCCGCCCGCTTTCTTCTGTATCGCAATACTATCGCACCGACTAAGATCAACAAAATTACAAAGCCGAACACGATCGGCACCGCAATTGCGGCGTGATTGACTGTATGCTTCGCGTGACCTGAGATCGGGATGCTGTACGCAAATACGTTGTCCATGTTCTCGCGATCGTTGATGTCGGTCAACGGCGAGGCGGCGACAAAGACCGTTCCCGTCACCGATGACGCACATGGAGTCTGTCCGCCGATCGCGGAATTGAATAGGGTATAGTTTCCTAACCTGTAGTCCGTCGTCACTATAGGATTTGGGATGAAGGGAGCATTCACCATGTGTGCGCTCCCACGCGTCTCAGCTCACATGGGACAACAAGCGCTGTACGTCCCCGACACCTGGGTGGTGTAATTTCCCGGGCATTGGTCGAGAAGCACTCCTTCGTTGAACCCATACGCACAGCACTCTTGCCTCCCATAACCACACCCGACTTCGGGAAAGATAATGGGGTTGTTCTCGCTGTCGTAGATATACGCCAGACGAATCTCGGTGCAAGGAGCGGCAGTCAAGAGCGGAGGTACTGCTTGGGACCTCGTTGTTGTGACACTGGCAAAATGTGTAGGGACTGGCATGGGAGATCCTTCCAGAGTCGACGTGACCGTGGCTCCACGACGGATTCCCGCGATCACGCTTACTATTGTCGTCACCGGCGGCGGCCAGGTAGGTGCGATCGCAGGACAGGCGCCAAAGATGGCGGATGGAAATGCTGCTGACGACGTCTCAAAGACCTCATCCTGCGCCATAGCTCGGGATTATCGCGTTGGAGACAGCCGTGGGCTGGAAAAAACTGGCGTTTAACGCACACGATAGGCTCACAAACTACAGAATCTAGAGGGAGAAAGCGACAAACGATCTTCCTTTAAAGCAGTCAACTTTCCTTCTCGCCGTAGAGAGATGAACATAAGATTCGGGAATCCTCAATCCTCCAAACGCTTGAGAGACAGCGGTCCACCTCATTCTATTCGGTGGTGCCAAAGCGCACCAATACGCGTCATGAATAGGATGGGGGTCTCGAACCACTCCTGATACATCAATGGAAGTCAATTTATACGCGCGGTTTGACGACAAAGGCAAAACCATATCATTATTCCACGAAGCTTAGAAGAATTCAATTGGACGATAAAAGCGAGTAATGTGGTACTTTGTCTTGGACCTGGTCGTCTCCGATCGGGCCACGATCGAAATTCGTGTTTCCCATTGGTACCGTAAAAGAGCGAGTGTATTCCACTTTTTGGTTATCTTTTAGTTTCTCATTCTCCCCGGGGGGGGGGGGGGG
>NW_015622641.1:0-4464 GCF_000835495.1 Cladophialophora immunda | reverse complement strand
CCCCCCCCCCCCCAACCCCATCCTTCTCCTTTCTCCTTCACCAAAAGATTGTGTTTTTTTTCTGACCTGCGATCCACAGGAGGAGAATCTTATATCGTCGATCTTGAGATCCCCGATTCACTTTGCAACTTTTACCTGGATAGGGTGGTGAAAGCTGAGCGACTGGCTCGGAATGGGAAGGCTCGCCTCTTCCTCTATACCTTCCTCTGTGTCGCTCTTCTCCTTATCCTGTTCTGGTATTCCACGGCGGCTGGGCTTTCTGAACGTGTTTCTCTTCCGGGAGATCACCTCACCGACGCCGGGTCTCGCTGAGAGGGCAATGGGCTAGGACGACGGGTTGTGGGCCTACACATCCCCGGAAGAAAGTGCTCGCGGAATAACAATTCGTATGACGAGAGAGGGGTTCTATGTATTAGCCAATTCAAATAGATCGAAGAAACAGGGACCGGTGGTAGATATTTCGACGGTGATGTCTGTAGATCATTTTTAGACTCGTCCGCATCACCAGGCTAGACTCAGCTGGACCGAATATTCCACAATTCAGCTCTTGGATTCTTTTCCTGAGACTAAAGTCGACAGAGCGAATGAGGTTAGACTTTCGGTTAATCAAATAAAAAAGGGTTCAGTTTAAATCGAGGTATGGTACCTAGGTTTATGTGTGAGCCACTGTTCCCCGGGTGTCAGCCTCCCTTATACCCCGTAGAGGGGTAGAATTGCGGTATCCCCAGGTTCCGCCAACTATCACCCGGTCTGCTCAACTGCTAGTGTGTAATCTTGCTAACACTAGGGGCGTTTTTCAACGTGAAAATCTCCGTCAAAGATTTATCTATTACATTAACGTGGTCCCCTCCGTGAGAGTGATCCCGGAGTTCGGAGTGCGGACTGTCCTGGCTTTCAATCCATGAACGGCAAGCGAAAGGCCGCAGGGTCAAAAAATGCCTTGTACGGAGTACTATTGGCCTGCGGCGCGCAGGACAGCGCTGCGCCCCATTGAGGAGTTATTGATCGCAATTTCAAGGAGCCCAACGGCGCCAAACGCCAGGAAAGTTGTGGGCTACTCCCCCACCGAAGGAATAAGCTCTTGACCCAAAGGGTTCTTCCTCCCCTTCCGCAGAAGAGGCATACCGCCTGGAAAACTTTGGACCCCGTATGCACATGTCCCAACGATGGCCTGAGTTCGATATCCAGCCCTCGCACGTGCAAATCCACCGCTGGGTAGCAAAGTTGGATCGACCGCTTTACCCGTTACCGCACGGACCTCAGGTTTCCCATTAGCATTGACTACGTTTGGGAAACTTTGATGTGGATCGGAATTAAGGACACACCCTAAGGCTTATCGACATCCTCCTTTCGCTCCTCATATTGATCTAACAAGAAAACCGCAAGTGCGAGGCCGAAAAGTTGGAGAAGCCGCAAAAACGAGGCTAGCGGAAAGCATCTCAGCGGCACACTTGTGATTTTTGACTTCTGGAGGGATCCTATCGTTGCTGCAAAGGAGGTCTTTGACGAGCATCAGCCCCAAGGCATTCTGCAGGTCCGGCGCGATAACCACAATCAGGTGCAGTGGTGGACATTCTGGATAGCCATTATCTTATTCGTCTTGACGATCATTGCCTGCGTTGAGGGTGCCCTGCAGGAGTTGGTGGCACATGAATCCGCATTAACGGCAAAGTACACTCAACGACGACACAATTCAGCGTAGACGGATGGAATATATTCAGTTACTCACGGAAACGAGGACCACATCCGTTAATCTCCAATTCCAGACAGACAGAGGGAGACATCATCTACATGGTCGCATACCAACCTCTCCCTGGACGTGTGCCTTTCTTTATGCCCTACCTCGATCAAAGATGATTGTTTGGAAAGCGATAGTTAGATACTAAATCATCTCATATCGGCCACAAGAGATTTTCAGAATCGCGGCGACGAGAGCAGAGCGAGTGAATGTATGATCTGTTGGTATATGTAAAAGTTTTCATTGGTGGGACGAATTCGTTTCGGCTCCCGCCTTGGACAAGGAAACTTTACTCACAAATAACTTCTTGTTCCTACTAGTTATCCTTGAGCTAGTGGCTTATCTCGGATACGGACAGTGGCCCGGGGCTCTAACTTTGACGGACCCGTTGCCATTCCGCCTTTGCAACGCTACATGGTCAGCCTTCTCAAAATCGGCTTTGATCAAGGAATCGCGGATCCAAGAGTGCTGGTATATTACCGTATTTATTTTGACAACGTAATTCGTGAACACCGGAGAATTCTACTAACCGGTATCCAGCTCCCTCCCGAATGAAGCTTCCTCTCCCTCCTTCCCCTTCCCCCCAGCACTAGATAGGTTTGCTGGGCACTGGCCTGTGACTGACTCTAGTGGAGAGGGTGGGCCGGTGTCGAGTCGGTCGTGGTATCAGATAGCATAGAAGGATCAGACTTCGAAGCCTGTTTTCTTCTTCGACCGTATCCTTGCAGGCCGGGAATCAATTCGTTGACTGATGACTACAGCTGAATCATTATGATCCTTTCCTTGCCCGAATCCTTCATATCTTTGAGCAATAGGAGCCCTTAGTTGCCCAGCTAGTTCCCACTTCGGGTCTGAAGCGTCAAAGTAATTCTAGTAGGTTGATTAGGGCGCCGCCTCACTCTGTGGGCTTACTTAGAGACCGGAGGCTTGGGAGGGCGGTATCTGTGCTTGTTCATTGAATAGTGATACAATAACCGTGACCATCGTAAATGCTCTTGCATCGCATGATCTAGGTATCCAGAACTCGTCTTCAATCGTTAGCTTTCTCGCAATTTTCGGTAACAAAAATATCCGTAGGAACTCCGTCGAACCTCAGTCTACGAAGTCTATGAAAAGGTGCTGCTTTGCCGGTAAAGTCAACCAGCTCGTCCTCCATAGTAGTAGTAGAGCCAGCTGGAAGGATTATAATACCCCCTCTTCACATTGTTCTCGTGTGCGGTCCCTTAGCTCTGGTGTGAAATCTGCACCTCCGCCGCGAGATGGCAGAGACGAGGGTTTCTGAAGTTATTGCGGAGGAAAAATGTGGTTACAGTACTTGATTTGACTTGACTTGACTCAATTTGCCCTGGTCTCTCTCTCCGTGAGGAGTGACATGCTGGGCTACTACCGTTCTAGACTATCTTCTTTGACCATTATTCAGTATGAAACTATATTACATGCGCGATCTTTCAGCCTCGTTAGGGCCTGTCATCCTCCCTGAGCCTCACTGGCGGCGCTCGTGATTTGAACCTTCCGCATGCTTCCGCGAAATCTAACACTGCATTGATGATTTTCCGTTTGTTTCCACCATTGCCTGCCTTACCTTGCTCGTTTCGAGTGACCCCTCCGAGCATGGTTGTGATACATCCAAGTGCATCACCCACCTGAGTCCGTAGTTCTTGTCGTGCTTCCCAAAGTCTCAGGCAGTCCAGCAGCACGTGGACTACCGTTTCGGTCGCTCCGCACACACAACGGTCGTCATCTGTGAATTTGAAACGTCGGCTGTGTGGTGCCAGCCAGGAGTGTCCACTCCGCATTTGCATCATGAGGTAGGTTCGGTGACGTGTGAGCTGGCTGTAAAGCAGGAAGGCCCGCTTAGCTGGGAGACCGTCATGGATTCTTTTCAGAGATTTGCCTCTCGAGGTGGCCTTCCACTCTTGTTGCCATTCTTCTTGAATCTTCTTGCGCGCTGTTCGTTTGTATGTTGATACCAGACGGCCAAAGCTGTGTTGTTTCTCAGATGTGACTGCTTGCTTTGCGAGCCGGTCTGCCAATTCGTTTCCTTCAATGCCTGCGTGACCGGGGATCCAGTGTAACCGGATTTTGATTCGTCGATCCCGAAAAGTCTGGAGACGTTCTAGGATACGATGTACTATCGCCTGGCCGGATTTGTTGGATGGGTTAGCGATTGCTTTAATCGCCGACTGACTGTCGCTGACTATCGTATATGTCTTGTCTCTTCGCCTATTGACTCTTTCCTGGTAGATTACGTCGACTGCGTGATAGATAGCGATTAGCTCGGCGGCCTGCACTGTCCAACCACTGGCTGGTCCGATCCCGATCTGCCACGTCCACTGTGGTCTCGCTCCCGAGCTCGCCATCACCACCCCTGCGCCAAGTTTCGAGTCCTTCTCCGAAGCGTCCGTGTAGATGACAGCCTCTGAGTGTGTGATGAATTCAGCTACCTTATCAAGAGCCTGTGACCCGTCTGGGTTGATTGCGATCTCGATTGACTCTGGCTGGTGCCAGGGTGGGAGTGGTGTTGGGTCTATGGTCTCCAGCGACTCGAGCTCCCTGATGTCGAATGTTTGCTGGTCTCGGCAAGCGGGAATCTGGGCTGAGTTCTCTGTCGGTTTACCCGTTGTTTCACTCGCTCCATAACTCTGGCAAGTGGGTGTGTTTGAGGGAGAGAGCATAATCGCATCACTACCTCTTGTCCTCGCTGTTTGAGTCTCAGGCGTGTGGGG
>NW_015622640.1:0-4604 GCF_000835495.1 Cladophialophora immunda | reverse complement strand
CCCCCCCCCCCTCTTCCCGGGGATGAGATACAATCAAAAGTACAGAGATCAATCTGGATGATTTCGATCGGCTTAAATGCTATACGAATCCCAACGAGATCGCCACCTTATAGGGGGTGAAAGAATCGCCGGTAGATGCTCTAACTAAGTAGTAGATGCTCGATCAAGAGTTGTCGGTATTATGAGGAATTGTTCGGATTTTTGTCAACTTTTCGGAGAGTCAAGAAAGTCTTTGAGCAGTTGGTGAATCAATTGGAAATCTGCGGAGCACCGCGCCTTCGTGCACTCATCTGGCCTCTGTGGAGGTCTAGATTAGTACGTCGCGAGTTGATATAATTTACAACGCCCAGTGACTGATTGAGTTCGACAAAATAAATAACAAGCGGAGTCGACTTCGCCTTGGCCACGGGCTCTGCATTCCGGCTCCCTGGACGATCCAGGTTCTTGGGCGACTGCTGGCAAGGTCCGAGGATCTTCTGGGGAGGCGAGGCCATTCAGCCGTCGCCCTTCAGTTTGAAAATCGGACCATCGGCGCAGAACCTACTAGCTAGCCACGCTATTGCCAAACATCGGATTCATCACCGAAAACAGACTCTGAAATACATAGAGAGCCAGTGTCCGGATAAATTTCAAGAGAAGTTGGTTCGCACCAAACGAGGGCCTCGACGATTCTCGGTAGATCGATGAGCACGTCACGACTTACACGACGGCGGTGGTTCTCGCCTCACAGAGGCTCAGCAAGACGACCCCAAAAGGGAAAATCGAGATCGATCGCGTCGATTCCACGAAGTTATAAGTGACTCCGTACTCGTCCTACTTCAGAGAATTTCATTTTGTAGGTTAGCCGGCCTCGTCCGCGACAGGAGTTGACGAGCGAGGTTCGACATGGGCCCAGTATTCGTACGCTTACGCAATCTACCGTGCTGCGAGGTCCTAATATATTCGATCATACACCGTAGGCAAGTCCTCTGTTAAGCTTAGGACTCTTCATGCATCCGCTAACTGGGTTGCAGGACTGTAGAGTGTGTTTAACGGTCCCAGTGGGGGCAGTTCGAAATACGATACCGCACCAACCCCAGCACCCTCTGGCAGAAACCGTAGTCAAAACGATAGTTCTGTTTCCCATGGCGTACAGTTGTCGTGTGCTCCTCGAGAAAGGTCAAGAATATCTATAGCTAGCAGGGACATCCTCGAATCAAATCCAGATGACCATCTTTCGATTTGTAAATGAAGGCTCTCAGATTCTTGGATGGACGTCCAATATCGCTCGACCACACCAACCCTCGAAAGAAATCGATCGATGCCTCTCACCAATCTGTCCGCCAAAACTAGTTTACCAATTTCCCCGAGCCTTTCCGTTTGCTCATAGAATTTGACCTTTAACATGCGACGGGCACGACGATATAGGGGGCTCGGCGATCTATCAATAGTCAACGCTGCGCAAGGTAGGGTAACGACCAACGCCAACTTATACCTCGATCAAGTAAACGATGCTTTTCTGATCATATGGTCAAATTTTAGATCTGGAGTCAAACTCATAGACGAGCAGTGACCGGAAGAATTGGCTCGTCGACATACTTACGATTGTCAAGGAAGAGGCGGAGGCGCCGAAAATTCCTTAGCAGGGAGACACGGCGTAGGTCATCGTCGGATCTCGCGCGCAGCTGTGAAGACGTTTATCATAGTTATCTATACTTTCAAATCGTCTTTTGCTGACAATTAGCGATTCTTTTATATACAGTATATAACTATATATATAAATCTACTCTTCGGGTCTATCCACTAGAAAATTGGACTCTAGGAGAGTCTGTAGCCTACCGAGACCCATTGATCCCCTTCCTAAGTGAATATAAACTCGGCGGTTCAAGCCTGACAGATGAACAAAAATAGTAGGGGGGGTACGCAAACAGACTGGAGAAAGTAAGGACGTTTGGATTGGAGGGCTGCGTTGAGGATATCGAAGACTTTGCCCCACAGACGGACGCTTGCAGCGTTTGCAAGCAGATGTGCACTACCAACCTAGGTATAGTGATGATGATAACGCCCAGAGTAGCCAGAAACAGGGCCATGCATAGGGAGAATATGACAGTGACAGTTCGACTTTTGAAGAACCCGGAGGCTCTGAATCTTGTTCTGTCCAGCGCTGGCTTTTCGAGAGCTAAGTCCTCGACCGGTGACCCACGGGTCGCGCGGCTTTCGCAACGGTGAGATCATTTGCCTGGTCTGGAAAACTTCCCTGATGCTGGGTCGCTGGATGACGTAGGTGAAGGGGTGTCATCCTGTACGGCCGCTTTCTCTGGAGGTCCAATTGCCCCCGGCAGAGCACCATTTTCCGGCTCGAGCTGCTCGGCTGCCGCCTCGACTTTCTCTTTGGGGTCCGTCGTCCCTGTGAATCAAGGTAATGATATTGGTTGTGAGACTCTAAATATCGCGAGGAAGCAAGGGCTTCGAAGTGGTCGGGCTGTGGAAACATGTCGATATAGGCGGAGTGGCTGTGGTGAGTAATGGGTCAGTATTGGTAACGATAGCTATGCTTGTATGAGGTTTGCACTTCGACGGTCAAGGCCTTTGAGTCCGACCTACCGAGAGAAAAGTGAGGGTCTTGTTAGGCTGAACAACCAATGTTAAGGCTCTCAGGTGGCCCCTCTCGCGCCCATTACACCAGGCGTACCAGGAAGTCCGAAGGATAATAGAATAGTTATGTTGATTTACAAAGAAAGAATGCTGCAGGTGGTGGAAAATGCGCCAGAAACAGAAGGTCAGTGAAGAATCCATTCAGCTCCTCGTGGTGCCGGTCCCGCGTCATGTAATTGTCTTGTGACTCATTATATGACCGCTATCCAGCCCTCACCACCACAATCAAGTGCTCAAACGGATTGGAACCCATCGAATTCCCCTGCCAGGGAAGTTGTGGAAATGCGAGTGCCACCCCAGTGAAGATCGATACAATGCATACTCAGCTCATACCCGGCCACTTCCGTACTAGTGTTCGGTTTAACGGTTGGTTGCATTGCAGGCAATTCATCTCCATGCGCCATACCACGGGTCCATCCTTGCCTTGAGGCACCAGTTGCCGGATCGTTGCAACGTGGATGTCTTCATCTACGCCGATCTCGTCGCCTCGAGAGATCTTGCCCTCCAGTTTACCTGCCCATGGCTTCTCGCCCTTCAATATCAACCGGAGGGCACGCTGAGTCATCTTAGAGGGTTTTCGACTCGAAGTTCCGTTTTCTGCCCCCTCTCCAAGTTCGTTGGTCAGAGTCCCCGTCTCGAACCGCTCCCACGCCCTCTGTTCCATCGCGGTAATCAAGCAAGCTTCGTGGTTCCACGTCTGGCAGCCCGGGCACTTATACATCTCCAGGTCGGGATTCTCGTAGCCTCTGCAGATGCAGTGCTTTTGGAGCTTGCTGAGCGCCCGAGGATCGTGGGCCGCTTTACTGACGTCATAAGTTTGGCGCCAGTATCCCTCACCAAGCCTCGTTTCGTGGGAGTCGTCATTCTCGTCCCAACGGCTGATTTCAGCAATCGCCGCTAATGTTTCCGCGTCGATGATATCAACATGATTGCTCAACACCAGTTCTCTTTTGCCGTGGTATGGCTGTCGTCCCATGGGTAGTTCTTCTGGCCAGTACAGCCAGAAGACCCGCAAGGAGACCATTGAGGGGCCGGAGGCTCTGATTTCAGATAGAAGGGCCACATAGTAATTGGCCTTGTCATGCTCTAGTTTCTCCTCCTCTGATGCGTCCTCCGAAGGCGCAGGTGGCGGAGATAAGTGGCGATTGACATATGCGAAGGAGCCGATGGCGATTTCGGTACCATTGTGGGCTCCCACTGTATACGTATGAAACGCGTCAGAACAGGACACGGCCACTGGATAGGTTGAGACTCACCCATTACATTTTTATATCTCTGAAGGCTATCCCAACGGGAGCCCGGTATCACAGCAAAGTCAATTGCCAAGTACGACAGTTTCTCCGGGTAGACACGGAGGATTTTGGCATCCTTCTCCTTCTCTTCCAGAATTCTCTTGCGCCGAGGCGTTAAAGGGAAAATGACCGTGTACAGGGAAGGGTCGGGTTCATTAGTATATCCTCCTTCAGAACCCTGTCTTGTTCCTTGTTTTTCAAAAGCGTCGTCCTCCATTTCGCTCGCGGTTCGCTTGCGCCCGATCATCTGACCCAACATCTCCGTTCCCTTAGTTTCAGGGCTTGCGTAGCTTTCGGTACTTTTGTCTGTGTCGCTCTTCCGAATTGCTGGGGGAGGAAGATGGACTTGCGACTCCCTGGTAGAGGACGCCGAGCGCAGCAGACGAAAGCGCGCGTAGCGGAATTAGGAGCGATGACTTGGGGGGCGTCAAAGTCTGGCCTCGCGATAATCAGAGATCTGTTTATGCGTGAAAGGATGAAAGGGATTGGATCAGGGCGAAAAGCAACAAAGGCTTTACGGTCGGCGTAAGGGTGCAGGTAAAGCAAGCTGGACTCGCTTCGGACGTAGCTCAGGGAAAAGCCAACATAGTGGCCCTAACGCGTCTGCGAAGTCACTACAATAAGTTGTCGCCTTGATTCTTCAGTGGCCAGCTCGCGAAACAAAAAAAAAAAAAAAAA
>NW_015622639.1:0-4609 GCF_000835495.1 Cladophialophora immunda | reverse complement strand
AAAAAAAAAGAGGGTGGGGGGGGATTGGAACACGATTATGACCTTTTTGGACTTTCTGTTTCTTTTTTTGCCCTTTTCGCTCGGGGGAAGGGGTAGGTGAATTTCCAATCTTGTTTAACTGTATCCCTACTGCACGTCTGGTCGGCCCTTCTCCTCCAGATCACTCTGTTGGCCAAGTTCCACCTCCCTCTCTCTTATGAACCTCTTTCGCCCTGAGCTGGGCACCTGTATCTCCACTAATGGGGGGAGGGCGGCGGATTTTCGCTCACGATTCCCGTATGCTTCTCTGTGCCGACCTGAAACACACAGTCCACCTACAAATACTTCCCGCACCCCTCGTTCTCTACGTCCACGTCGAATCTACACTTGGAAACTTGGGTCATCTCGATACCTTGGTAGACCAACCATAATTCCAACGCGCCGAGCCTTGTATCTGGCGTCGTCGCCCCACACTGAGACCTGATGGCGCCTCTCCCGGATTCTCCGAGTCCTTACGGTGTCTACTACGGCGAGGGAGACAACTCCCCAGTTATGACGGTCGCTATATGCCAGTTGAGTCGATCAACCACTCAATCCCCGAAGAGCTAGACACTGACGAGAATCCCAAGGGGGTCACTAGCTTCCCGACATCGAGACGGAACACTGCGGATATGGCAACTCGGTAACTCTAGACCTATGACCGTTTTTTGCGATGTCGATGAGATTCATCCCAGCGCTCTTGCATTGTATGGCAACCACTTCTATCAGGGAACGGAGAGCGGGAATGTTATCGCTTGGGCTCGGCAAAAGCCGGGTGCGGTCGTCGTTTGGCACAAAGAGTTCTTTAATGACCGCGTCGTCCACTTGTCCCGATTTGAACACTACCTTGTCGTCTGTTCTGAGACGCAATTAGCCATCGGCGACCTCAGGTCAACGCCACCTCAGACGATCTCGATCATCCCTTTCTCCGAATCTGCGAAACGATACCCTACTGACCCCCGTCAGCGCATCTGCCATGCTCGTATATTGACCTTGAACGATACACGCTATCTGGTACTTGCGGCCATCTGCCGTCGCGATAAGTTGTACACATTCGGCGCGGAGTGGTCCGTCTGCGTCAGGGATGGTGGTAACCTGGAACGACTTCTGGATCCCCAAAGAACCCTACCTTGGTTGCAGAACGGCCTGTGCGACAGAACCGGAGAAGTGTTCAAGTTCGGGAAGGTGAGTAGAGTGCTGGACATCAGCGAACGAGGTCTTATGGTGGTTTGCTCCCGGGCCGCCAACTGGTGGACCATTAGCCTCGTCACCGGCCAAGTGGAGCGGTGTGAGGAGATGGTTGACGCATCACAACGCTCGCTCGCCAGCTGTGCCTGTCCCCCACTGTTTGCTCTCACCGGCGGGGATGAGGCGCAAAAACGGAACGCGTACATCAAAGTGCTTCCCACCCCACCGCAGAGCGCTAATGGACCGAACGACGTGGCCGGTGCCGGAGAACGAGGTCGACAATTTTCCTCCGGGGAATCTCGGCTGTGCCGCCTTCCCACCAAAATCTTACTCGCCATCGATCGAGAGGTGGGAGACTGGGCTCCGCATTTCCTGATTCGTAACTGACTGTCGATCGTAGCTCGAATCCCCGGACTCTGTCTCGTTGATGCTGACTTGCCGCCCTCTCTGGGGCCTCTTGAGCGCCAACTCTCAAGGAACGGTCCCTTGGCCGTTGATGCCAGCATCGTGCTTCAACAAGTTTCAGTACCCCTCAAGTGCCCTATCGAGACGTGAAGCGCTGTTGAGACGGCTCCTGGCTGACCGCACCGACGTCAAAAGGCTCTCGCTGTACGTGGTGGAGGCAGCCCCTGAACTGTCGCAGGCATTTAGCCGCAAGGCTGACGAGGATGACTTCGAGCGCGTGTGGAAAGTCGTCACTAAGATGACCGGTCTCCAGGAACTCAGGTGAGTTTGGCCAGGGAAACCTATATGGAACAGTCAACTGATGAGCACGGGGGGACCTAGTCTTCCGGGAAATGTTAGGCTATCTAGGGGACAATGGGAGGGTGCCAACACTAGTAGTTTCCAGAGACTGTCTGCTTCGTCATCTATTGCTCCGTACTTGTCTCAACTGTCGTTGACGAGTTTAACGCTGACAAACTGCGAACCTCGCTTCGTTAGATTCAGAGGTCTTCGCGAGAGCGGCGCGATAATGAAGCTTCCACAATCATTGACCGCTTTGCACCTCAACTTCCCTGGAGGTCTCCGCGAGCGCCAGCAATACTCCTTGGACGATCTTCCTCAAATACAAGAGTTATCCGTGGAGGGACCTCTTCACTACGGGCCATTCGACGGTGGCGAACCACGTAAGCTCACCCACGCGACACAACCTACCCCCTGCTTAGAATCTGTGAACGTCCACAACATCAGTATACAATTTGATTGGCTGTCTCTCGCCTCGCAAAGTCTCCGCCATTTGATTCTGTCACGATTGCGGGCCTTCTGCCTCCCCGAGGCCAATGTGACATTTGAAAAGTTGCGTGTGCTTGAGATCTTCAACTGTGACGATAGTGTCCACACCGAGATTCGGCAAAAATTCCGGTGTCCTGAGCTGTCCCACGTTTCCATTTGTGCTGACCACCGCCTCCCGGGTGGCCTTGATTTGACACGCTGGGCGGGGAAAACGCAGAGACTAGAGGTCCTAGCGGTCAGGTTCTACTTGATGGATTCAAGCCCGTTTGATTCCGATCTAGAAAGTCTAGAGGAGCTTTGGAGAAGCTTAAAAAGCCTACAGTATACCGGCGGTTTTCCTAAGCGGTGCTTGTTTCAGGCTCCTCTTCCGTTTTCAAATAGCTACGTTTGCAAGGAAAGCCTTTTTATCGACCTAGGCCTCTATCTTCGCGTCGAGAACGAATCAGGTGTCCTCAACGTTCTAAACGAGCGGAAGTTCTCTGAATTTAATCAGACCCCAGAATCGCTCGAAAGCGAGTCGCACGCCGCTCTTCAGCGACGGGGGGAGCTCCTTCGCCAATTGGACAGCGGAAAGCTCCTATATGAGACTCAGGACCCCAAAAAGGTCTGGGAAAGAGGCCCATTGTGCTTGGACGGGCCCGTGGACAGACTAAAGCAACAAAAAGAGCACGCGCTGGATGAAAGTCCGACGGTGTCAGGTAGAGGAGGAAGAAAGGGCGTGGAAAAATATGTGACTGACTAATGGCTTTTTCATGCTCTCAAGATTAGGGCAAAATCGCGTTCCAGATACTGTAGTCCTCCTTGATAGAGAAAATAGATCTCCCGTTTTTTTTTGTTTTTGTTTTTCTTTTGGTTCTTTTTGTTTTGTGTTTTTGGTTTGCGCTAGGTGCTCTCGGTGACGACGTACGCTACCTGAATATTTTCCGCGAGCAGCAGGTGGCGGAGTAGAAACGGGATGGTCTGAATTTCTCGATCAGGCCTGACCCGAGATGCATCGATATCGTCGTGTTCCCCTTCGTCTCAGTAGCTCATTTCGGCAGAGAGAACCGCTTTCCGGGTCTGTGTTGTCGTCCTCCTCGGGCTGTAGAGTTCCTTCCCCGGTCGAGGGGGGGTTTTGGTGTGACTGCTCCTACGGCAGAGCTCCTTTGAATGCCGGATCCTTATACGCCTCGATCGCTAATCACCGAGACAAATGAGCGTCCCGTTGCCACCTCGCGTGTCGAACAACGCGCGGTGCCGCGCATGCACGGGAAACGGGAGATTCGACGGAGCCATGGGGTTACGCACCTTGACAAACGTTAAAACCGAGTATATCCAGCCGGCCCGTCACCGCTGCCATCATATCCTCGGCGCAGTCGGGCATCAGCAGATGCAAATCATGGCGCAAAGACGCCAATGGAATGGACTTTGCAAATTGTTTCAGTGCCCAGTTGCTCCCGAAGATATCGGGTAGTTTAACATATTCATCCGAAAAGCGCGTCACACTCTTTTGACAGGTTCGAATATGGCCACTTTGTTCATCCTCGGTGCCTGGCCAACGGCCGCGGCCGTGATGAGATGGGGTCCTGGGATGGTAAAGGGCTTTCTTAACTAGGTTGCGCCGTAGTTAGAGGTACCACCCGAAGCTGCCTACACCTGAAGACAGCTCTGCAAAATGGTATACTTCACGGAGAAGAATGAGGAGGTAGGTGTCGTGATGCATTACAGTATTTGCCGCCTGAAGAGAATCAGAAGAGATGCAAAACCCGGCAGCTCATCGGCGACTGTGTTATTTTGTGTTCTCGAAAGCTCCCCATTCCCTTTTCTCAAGATCCATCCCTAAAGTGAACGGAGGGTCGTTATAGGTAGAATAAGGCTGTTTTCACCACTCTCTATTTACAACTCCGCTTGGGGGTCGTTCCTCCATATAGGCTATCCAGAGTGACGCTTTATTGTATTGCATATTACGGAGAAAGGCCACGGATTCGGTTTACGGTCGTCCTTAGTTTTGATTGTCTATGATTCTATCAGCATTTGGTGTCACGGGCGTGTGCTCGAGGAGGTTCAAGCAATACGATATTTGCAATCCACGACACGATGCCACTTCCAAGTTCCATCTTGGACGAGAGCCTCACAGAAATCGCTTCTCATGCACCACGGCTATGGCTCATTGGCACACACACACACACAC
>NW_015622638.1:0-4634 GCF_000835495.1 Cladophialophora immunda | reverse complement strand
GAGAGAGAGAGAGAGAGAGAGAGAGAGAGAGAAAGAATATAAAGGGAGTCGGTCTGGTGCCTAACCCGTCCTTCACTCACCACAATTCAGCCTTCACTCAACGACGACTTCCCTTCTTCGCGATGGCTTCTCGATATACCATCCGCTATCGCACGGTGATCCTGGTCTTCGCCCTTTTAGCACTGGGCGCGGCCGCCCTGAGCACAGCCAACATAGCCTTTGCAATGAAACTGCGCGACCGCGCAAGGTCCCGCTACGTCGACAACAACGAAGTGCTCCAGGACAGTCGCTTCCAAAAGCTCCAGGGACACATCATCACCAACTCAACGGTCAGCGCCGTGCTCACCGCCTTCTTTAGTCTCTTCGGCCTCTTCATCGCAGTTTACCCACGGAGACTGCTAGATCATCCGAGCAGCGGCCTGCACTTCACCATCTTTATCGCTTTCCAGTTGTTCGATTCTCTCCTTCTGATCGTCGCGGGTGCCACCATCGCCAACAAGGCCCAGGGCTTCCAGACTTCCTTTGCCAAGTTCGGCGGCAACGACGGCATCCCCTACTACAGCATCATCTACTTCGGTAGTGTCGCCCAGGCCGGTTATGGCGCCGCAGTGATCGCTACAGTGGGCCTAGTTTTTCTGGGAGCTCTTGCATACGACCACTGCCAAACGAAGAAGGCGTGGGCTCAGAGAACTGCGGGAAAGAAGCCAGTACCGTCTGGATGCCAGGAAGGAGAGGCTGAGGCTCAAGGGCTGATCGAGCTCGGTGACCAAGCGCCACCGGCCTACGCCAGCGAAAAGGATAACGGCGGACGTAAGGAGAATGAGTACTGGGGTGTTTAGTTGTACGAGGCGGGGGAGGCGGGCGGTGCACTAGGATTTGACGCCCGTCGATGAGACTGACTCGGTTGAGGGATTGGGCGTTTGGCATTATTCTCAGACGCGGCCTTGGATTAGAACAGGAGTGCTTTCTGCTATTTGCTGTTTGATGGGTACGTAATAAGGGTTACCTCTCTTATCGGTTAGCATCTCTCGTATACTGTACCACCGAACGAAATCAACCCAACCAATATAACCCTCGTTTCGATTTGTATAACTACCCCATAGCGATAAATGAAGGTCTGTTGCGTGTGGATGTTCCTTGACGCTATTTTCCATTCGCGTGTATCTCTATTTTTAGCCGGCGAAGCACGAGTCCGCAGCCATTGACATATATCCTGATGCCACATTAGGTGGATAGCGTTGCTGCTATCTTGTCTCGCAGGCATCTCTCGATTTTCAACACGTGGTGGGAAATTCCACCAGAAAAAAAGGGTTCGCGGCTGCCAACGGATCAAGTGGGTGCACCCAGAAGAATCAGTTTGATCCTCCCCAGGAAGAACAAGAATGCTCTGGAACCGGAAGGCAAAGTCTCACCGGGAGGGTGAAACTTGTCGATAGGGATCGAGTTTGGTCTCGCCAAGAGGTTGTTTACACCTATTTCGGTCCACTATCTACGGTATACGTATCGCTAGATAGAGTCCGGAGCTCGAAAAGACGTCTAGATTTATAGGCGTTCAGAGACTGGAAGAAACGGGCACCTAGCTCAAATGAGCAATGAGAATGAGAGCGAGAGACAAGGAGACGATAGATCTCGGGCCGGTAAAAATCCATGTCGAACAATATCGTCGTCCACTACGACACTCTAGGCCTCCAATGTAGTTGTAGTATGAAGAGATCAGACGGCATTGGTAGATTTTTCTGTTAAAGCACGGCCCGTAGCCCCCAACCACCTCCTCTCTTCAGTTTCCGTCCCGTCTTCACCTCCCCTTTCCCCATACTCCGTCTACGAAAAGTGACGGAGTCATCGTAAGGCCTTGAAAGTTACGTTTCAATTCTGACACAAGACCTCGAACGGGCCTATGATACCGCGGGATGAAGCAGGAAGCGAGGACGAATGAACCACCAGTGAAAAAGATGGCGTACCCCGAGATCGAAAATGCCGCGCTCGACGCCCAGCTGCGCGAGGGCAAGCAAGGGACAGAGGACATACGGCGGCAACTCTGGACGGCCACCCACGGGGCTCACATTGAACCGGCCGGCTCTTCAATACACCGGTCTCGATCACACCCACCTAGGGCCGGACGCCGTCGTCGATGAGTACTGGCTCGGTCCAGCGTTGGCTGCAGGTGAGCATTTCGCTTCCTGAGCGCGGAGAAGGTGCCACCATACACGGGCCTCCTGAAGGCTGAAGCCGGTTTTCTTATCCTGGAAGAAGAGAGATCAAGTGTAGAGTCCGCGTGCCGGCGTGGGAGATCCCATCGACTAACTTAAAGGAGCGAGTAATGGGCGGATGGCCGTGGACAGTAATAGCCAGGGTGGTAGCCCTTCGCGCGGAACATCTCGAAACGTCGACGACGTATCCGATAGCCGAAATCAGGACAGGTTACTGTAGCAGGGGAGAGATTTTTCGTGATGTCCAGTATATAACAAGGCTGGTTGCGACTTAGCTCGTATATTAGACTATAAGTTCACTTTCATCGGCAGTAATTTTGATCGTTGACATATGGATATTGTACCGTAGGACTCAACATACTGTTCGAAGTCTCCGCTTTTCTGTTATCTTCTCGATGGGCCGGAAAGATCTTCATCTCGCCGGGTTGACCCGCCTCAAAGTCACTGAAGGTAGCCCGACACGTGAATATTACTCCCCCACGTACGACCGTTCAGCCTTGCGCAACCCGGCAACTAGATAGTGGCACAGACTCAACTGTCTTCGTGGTGTGACTTTTTCTTCCTCCGTGGTGTGGTTCGGCCTTCACGAAGAAATCTGAAAAGTAGGAGGAGCGATGAGGTATGCATAATCACAATTGTCCGGATGAAAAGGTTGAATACAGCATTATGGGAAGTAGCGTGCATTCGGGGAGAGAGAAGGGGCTGATATTCGTATTCTGGTGGTACCGGCAAGATCCTTCCATTCCGAATTCAATACCAGTTGGTGACCAATAACCAGATGCTCAAAATCATCACCTCTTTGGTTTGACACCTAGTGTCGGGACCGCAAGCCCTCCATCCCCCCTTGTCCGTCCCCCCTCTTCCCCTATTTCTCCC
Organism: Cladophialophora immunda; assembly: GCF_000835495.1. Classification (NCBI taxonomy): domain Eukaryota; kingdom Fungi; phylum Ascomycota; class Eurotiomycetes; order Chaetothyriales; family Herpotrichiellaceae; genus Cladophialophora; species Cladophialophora immunda. The sequence goes on along the minus strand of NW_015622638.1, from coordinate 1,548 downwards.
TTTTCTCCAAGTCCATTTACTCGAGACAGCCGCCTTACTCGGAGCCAGTCTTTCCGAGAGGAGCCACCTATACCTCTAGCAACGTCTCTTTTCCTTCCTCGGCGCCAACCTCAATTCCGACAGGCCGTAATTGCGCCGCCCGCTTGCCCGCAGGTTCCTTCCGTCCGCGAAATAGTAACCCTATCGCCAGCTGGACACCAAGGTAAATCAGCACAGGTACGACGATGCGGAAAATCTCCGCGTCCTTCACCCGGGCAAGGTCTGATTTCTCGAGAATCTGTAATGCACCATATCCCAGGCCTATGGTGATGAGAATACTCAGAAGCACAAAAGCACGAACAAGCCAGCTTTGGTGTGTGTTGCGGGACCGTTTCGTGGAATCTCGCGTCCGAGAGCCGACGAAGATGAAGATGCGCCATACCAACCAGGTGTATGTCAATAGACAGGCCCAAATGGAAAGAGGAAGAAGTATCGAATTGCCGGCCTCAAGTAGCCACCTGGTTGTTATGGCAATGGAAGGTTGGGAACGTGGAAGCCACCACTGTGAGTAATCCGGCGTTAGTTACGGCGGCCAGTCTGCTTCACCTATCATCATCAAGCTAGCGGGGAGGGAAGGGTTTGAGCTCACATCAAAAAGCGGCATCCAGATTATCGTGAAAACACAGACGAAGAACCAGCTGATGATGGATCCAGCCGTGTAGGCAATCTATATCAAAGACGCTGTCAGCATCCGTCACCATGTCAGGAGGTTCTCCAAGTCGCGACATACACCGTAGTCATCCTCCCTGGGCGGCGGATAGCCATGCTTGCCAGCATACACCATCTGCCATAATCCAACCCGGGAAGCTTCTCGTAGAGCAATAAGAAAGATAACATAGTAAATCTGGGTTTTCATCCTCTGGAGCGTGAATCCGAGGGCCTTCTGCCACTCCCCAGCCTCGGTTGTCGAGGTAGGGGAGAAGGAACCGCCGGCGGCGGTGGCGGCGATTCGAAAGAGGACGCGACAAGGAGGCCGTAGGTGAGACATCGCGAGACTCAGTTAGCAAGAGTGTTTGATCAGACTATATTAATCAAGGTAAGTAGCCGGCGAGGTAGGAGATAGAACAGTGCTCGCAGATGGCGCGTTGAAGAAGAGCTAAGAGAGGGCGAGCGACTCTTAAAGGGAAGGCCATCGAGGCGTAATGAGGATGTGGAACGGGGCTGCGCTAACCCGCCTGGGCTGTGCTCAATCCGCCTGGGCTGTGCTCAATTCGCCTGGGCTGTGCTCAATTCGCCTGGGCTGTGCCGGCTACGATAGACCGATATTGTGACTTTGTTAAAGACCAATTCGGTAACTTAGGTTTTCACGAACGTCATGTTGCTCAAACTCTACCGTGGCTAGAAACTGGCGGGATCATGCCGCTGTCTGCCGGGTTTGACCATCCAAGCCTTGAGGCTTCAGAGAATCCAATCACGCTCGTGACATATCGCCAATTTCTCATCTTAGAAACACGGAAAATAGCTCCCCTTGAACGATTGCCTCTAGCCGCTCCTTTATCCTTTTTTTTT
>NW_015622637.1:0-4665 GCF_000835495.1 Cladophialophora immunda | reverse complement strand
TGGTAGATCTATCGCATCGCGAAGTAAACAAAGAGGTAAATAGGTGCCAAGCCAGTGCCAAGACAAAAGGCGCCCAACGGACGGAAGGGGAGATACGCTCGTAGTCCGCTTAGGCTGACCTTTTCAATTCAATATAACTTTGAACAGAGCCGAGTGAAACAAGGCATAGTGGAGAACATCAGCCTCCGGTTCATCTCTCTTCGGTAACTAGCTAGTATTTGTTATGACGAATATCCTCTTTTCATTGCGTTCGACGAAATTTCCGACTGCTGCGAGGAAGTGGGTCTGCTTCAATGCGATGTGGAGCACGCCTGTCTCTCCCAAATTCTCCACGAAATCGTCTTTCACTTTAAGCTTTACAACGTATGTGCGATAGACCTTTCCTTTTTCCCACGTCTCCCCCTCAACATCGTAGATCCAACCATCTGGTGTCGAGTCCCCCTGGGAGAACTCAATATCATCCGAGATACCTTGTGGCGTTTCAGGGACCTCCGGGCCCGGCAATTTAATCTCGGGAGTAGGTAAAGATTCCTCAGCATCCAATTGTATAGCACCAGCGTTGTGCGGGTTGGGTTCTGGGTAAGGCCGAGACATTGAGCTGCCCGCTTGTGTATTGAGGTCGTCCTCGGCCTCTTTGAGCATACGACGCAATGCGCAAATGAATAGATTGTCGAGGGGAATATTTGGTGCGGTGTTTAATTCGGAATCTGGCGGCGGGCTCGAACTCTGTCTTTGGGGGCTCCTTCGCCTTTTTTTTGATCTCCGACCTTGATCGCTCGACCCCATCACCGATAAGACTGTCTGATTGAAAATACGCGCGCTTGGTATCCGAGAAGTGGCTCTCCGACGAGTGTGAACAATATTACTTGCAAGGATATGTCTCTCTGGTCATTCGATGGGGATTAGGGCTTTTATCGTGAGCGAGAATCTGACCGGGCTCCACGAAAGCTCTCATCTAGACTGCACAAGTCTCCTGTCCCTTGGACCGGGTATGGCGGTCTAGACGTGAGGTGACGTATCGTGCGCTGCTAGTGACACTAGCTCTCCTGTCATCAACGAGAAGTCAAGGAGTGCTGATAACTGAAAGGTTATCAAAGATAGACTCGCGCCTAGCGAAGGCAACACTGCCAGAGCCCCCCGAGACACGGACGCCCCACGTGGTAATTCAAGGCTTTTCCTACGCTCGATGCCCACATAATCGAACCGGTCGCCTCCGGAAGTTCTTATCCTGGTCGAGACCAGGACAGTTCCCCTATCGAGCTACCGAACCAGTGTGGGACCACCTCGGTTCCACCTACTTGCAGGTGTCGGTTGATGAGTTGAAACATTAATGAGGCAAACGCTGTTGCCTTGGCCACTATGATCCATGGCACTATGATCCATGGATTGTGTTAAGGGTGCTTGACCGTTTTCGGAGCGAGCGAATCGCTCACATTGTCATCTGACGGAGACGAAAGGGTAGGAGGAAGAGGCAAAATCATCGTGAGTTGAGTGTACAGTATAGCGAAAATAACTCAGAGGAATATTCCCCGGTAAGCTAGCGGCGCGCCTAACGGAGGCCAAAGACTCAAGACATAGTGTAACTGATTTCCCAGAGCAAGAGTCGGCTGAAATGGTACTATATCCGAGAGTACGGAATCAGATGTTCTTAGATTTTCGCATCGTCGATTTCCATGTGCCTTTGCCGACCTGGTCGCGGCATAACCAAACCCCTTGTAAAGCCTGTGCAGAGGCCTGTACAAGCAAAGAGAAGACTTACAATGCCTTATGATAGCTTTGAAACAAGCCAGGAGATACCTCCCCATGACCTTGAACCAGTAGCCTTTCACTATGTTCCTCGAGGGGAATTTCTGCCAGTGGGTGTCACCCAAAGTTAATCAGGTGGTGGCAAATCACTCCAAGAGGCAAGTCGGAAATCGGCCGTTCAGCAAAGACCCTCTCTAGTAATGGGAGTCCAAGCCTAGAGCGACACATCCAGGTAGACGACGACGCTTGCGGGGACGGGCAGAACTCAAGCTCTTGGCCGCCGGGACCTAGGCATTCTTCCGACCGATCGGACCTTGTTCGAATCCTCGTCTGGCGAGGCCTGGCTGGTTCTAGCTTGGGTCTTGTTCTCTAAAATACCGGCCCTCACATCCTTCGGCACGTATCTTGAGCATAGCTCCCATCTAATGTTCGGTCTACCGACGTCCCGGACAAAGTCAGGAAGGAGGAAAACCTAACCTAGTCTAAAGAGTGAGTGGCGATCTTTTCGACACTATAAGAGAGCCTGGCCTGGAGACTCGGTATTAAACTAGACTTTTGTCTTCTCTTGTATCGACATACTAGCAGGGTGATCTGTCGTACTGGTGAAGTGAGAAGGTCATTCGAACCGACCTCGCTGTCCGACTCCCAGGGATGCCCCAAGAGCCTCTACCACGTCCCGACGGTGGACTCGACAATGCGGACATAGCTCTTCACCACCCGCCAACGCCTGCACCCGGAGCAGAACCTCCAACCGAGGATTCGGGGTCAAACAATAGAGCAACGGACGACCTTCAAGACCGAGTACGCAAGGCACTACGCAAAGAACTTCCAGACTGGAATTCATACTCCATCATTCGCAATGCCACAACATGCGTCACCGACACAGAGAACCAGTGGACCCTGACTCTGCCATTTGAAGAACGCAGGGTTATACAGCGAGTAATTCTCGTGGCTTGCCTCCACAATCATCGTCGCCAACCGTGCGAATGTTGCGGCAGTAGCCTCATAAATCTCACGATCGTGGGAGCTGGTCACCATGAACAAGACTGTATGAAATTGGCTGAGTCACGAACTACGCCGGTGCAGCCCGATGGAGAGGAAAAGGGGGGACTGTGTTGTTCATTAGCCCCTACGCAAACATTGAGCGACACCTTTACAGGATCGGAAAGAGCAGATTTTGATCATGCTCAGTCATAGAATTGGCGAAGTTGGTTGCTTTCTTACCAAAAACAACCGTTCATCTGGCGGCGAAGCCTTAAAGAGATGTTTTTCGATGTAATAGGAGGTGATCGAAATGGGCATCTGATCCCGATTTTATGGCAGGCGTTTGTAGCTCTTGCACTCAATAGAGCTTGCTCTGGAACTCTTACGTGCTGCCCTTTTCAAAATTATAGAAGAGTTTCAAAACTCAAACTTGGGCTGATAGTGATACATGGAATTCATGTCCGAGTGTAATATAGTTCTCCTGAAAAGAAGCTCCGCTGGAAAGCGACTGCTTGTTTTGATTTTCAAGTGGTCAGTGTTTGGGGGTAGTTTAGATTGTTTACAAAAGGGTGGAGCATTGCAAACGTCTTCCTCGGAAGCTAAGAGAACCATCTTTGCGAAAATTCAGGAGTGTCATAAGCCTCCTAGTGTGACTCTAAATATGGATAGTCGTGTATAACATGGCTCTACGGCAAGAAAATAAGTTTCGAGGGGGGATATTTTTTAATTTTTATAGCCCGAACTGGGAGAGAGTGGAGTGATTTCTGAATTGGAAACTCTTGCTCTTCCACATCTCACTAAATAGCTATTTATGACCTTGAGGCGATCGAAAGGGCTCACTACGGGACGCAGATGAGAAACTTGGTTGATACTGTACAAGTACCGCCAAAAGTGATTCAGTGAGGCTCTGCGTATGCCGGTGTCGGCATAAAAGCTGCTCACTCGGCGACATGTAAGTAGTGTGCCTGAGATGAAGTTCTGCCGTAGACCCTTGCTTTACACGGGCTGACTCTAGTTTGTCCGTCCAGAGCTTCTACTCGGTCCCAGGTAACCTAAGTACCGTCTGGGTCAATTTCGAAGCGAGGGTGGAGCTTGAGCGTCCACAGCATCCGGACGATGATCGTCGAATCAAACCTCAAAAGATAGAGATGCGACTCAAAGGAAGGCAGGGCAGGTTTGGGGCGCCTAGATGGCGGAAACGACGGTCTCATTACACAAGGGGAAGTGAGGGGGCGCACTTCCGTCTCTCCATCGAGACGCGTCCGGCGACGTTGACGAAATTGAGAGATTTACCTCGCAGGTTGAGGTGCTCCATCTGGCGGAAGAAGTATCGCCATTCTTTCCACCGTCTCCTCTCTCCATCTAGTCCCGTCAGCCAACAGTCTCGGGCCAGAAGATCTCGAGCCCCGTCAGAGTGCTCGGGCAAAACAGAGTCGATTGGCGGGGTGCTTGCAGGCCGGGGGACCATGCAAGGGGGCTGTTCAGCGTTCGGAGCATTCATTTTCCCAGACGGAAGTGACCTAACGCTAGTCGATTAGTTCGTCACTCTCCCCGCGTTGGGTAAATGAATGTTTGCGTTTGTGTCTACATTGTGAAAATCTGTGCAGTCCAAAAAAACAAGGGAAATAGACCCCGAAAACTCAACAGACTGTTATAAAGGCCTACGTAGATAGCTCTAGGGGGGTCCAGATCGCAATGAGGTAGCAGATCAATTTCGGTGAAGAATGGGTGCACTAATTAATGCTGTGGCAATATGGGCAAATTAAAGAGAAAACCTTGGATTCTAACAGCAGAAATGGGCGTACCCTCGAGAATAAAAATGTTCAGAGGCTAGATTAAATATCACAAAGTTATATAGCTTCGAGCCTAGTAGTTAATTATCTGTAGGGGGTATTTTTTTTATTAAAAAAAAAAAAAAAAAAAAAAAAAAAAAAA
>NW_015622636.1:0-4686 GCF_000835495.1 Cladophialophora immunda | reverse complement strand
CCTTCTACGATGTCGTGAGACAGTTGAGGAGACAGCGACAATCACCCATGAAGCCAATTGACCGGAAAGGCACAAACTACATGTCACAACCGACTGCAGGGAACAACTTTGACTCGGATCACCAAGGGATATGCCGCAGTGACTATAGAAAGTGCGGTACTCAATGTATCATTCAATGAATGTGACCAAGCGGGACGAACGATCTCGGGATTGGTGCTTGGCATGAAGACATGAGCCATTCCTATCTAGAGCTGGTGACGACTTGAAAACGTCGGGATCTACGGCGCACCTCGAAAATTTTTGTCGTCTTTCTTGAAGTTCTACGTCGGTTATCCCAAAGGATGCACACCACTACCTTTTATGCTTGTGGGACAGAAAGAAATCCACTCGTCAGCACATGGAAGTCCTCGGTAATTTTTGTTCACACGGCGCCATTTTCGCTTGTTCCCTCCACCCTACTACCTCGACAACGATTCTTGTGCACCGCTCGCTTTGGTTTGGGAGGACTCATCCGGCACCAATAAACTCAGAATAGCGACTAGTCTAGTTGCAATCTAGAGGATATCGTATAAGCAACGGTCCAGCAGCACTATCAAACTCCCTTGTACAATATATCTGCGCCTAGACGCTGGACCGGGATCTATCTCCATCGCGAGAAGCTTCCCACATTCTGTTCAGCCCCGAGTGAGCCTACAGTTACGTCGCCATCAAATTCCGGGTAGGTCGAAAACATGCCGACATCAAAGGTGAACGATTTGAGATCATGGAGTTGCATGCGGAATGCCTCCGATAACCGATATTTATTCGTCGATTGATCGCGCACATAGCAATCGCTGAGATTATAAGGCCAAACGAAGTGAAAATGTTTCGCCAGAAGTGACCAGAACTCGTCGGAACAGTACTTGTGATAACAGAGGATCAATCGCTCGCGGATGCCCGGCCTGGGAAAGGAGAGATCAGAGAATGATGGTCTTGTTGAAGCCGGGCGGTCACCTACCAAACGAAGAAATCTATGGCATAGGCATGTTTCTTGGCCATTTGCGACGGCCTAGTGCTGGTTAACGTCGTCGCCACAAGCAGGAAACGAGGAAGTGGAGTAGAGACGCGGGTGTTTACCTTGGAAGATACCATGTAGGTACCCTCGACCTATTAGCCTCTGTGGGATTGATGTGGTACTATACCTTGAAGTCAGACACTATCTTGAGCAACTCTTTGGCGCCGTAACTTGCCTGGAGCAGCAAATCCATGATGCAGAGAATGGCGAGGCGATTAACTTCGCGAGACCGATTAACTTCGCGAGACCATACCCATACTTTTTTGTCGACCTCCCGCAAGCATTGCCACGAGGTGCTTAAGTTGCCCCCGGGCAATTTATCCCAGCCTGTTGTGACAGCGCGGACGGCAACGTCGTCGGCAGTGTCATCATTGTTGGACTCGAGCCGGCTTTGCGTCTGCCCCCAATTCAACATCTGGCTCACAAACGCCCACATGTTGGCCTGGTCGTGAGGACGGGAGTTGGAGAAACACGTGCACGAGGGCCCACGTTCAGGAAACGAAATAGGCATGAAAGTGATCGTGCTACTGGCGTGGGAGACGACCATTTCAACCTTCTCAGGTGGTGTAGGCCCTGACCCTATCGGATTGAAGGTCCGTCCATCGAATATAGTACCCGAAAAGTCCGAATTGAGGCTATCATCGAGAGGAAACCCGAATTCAGCCTCACCGTGGATGCCATATACAGGCCCGCGCGGCTGAGGGTCAGATTCGCCGAGAGCTTGGATCTGGGGATCGCCCACGACCACCGGGGACGCTTTGTGCGGATTGGGCTGAGCAAAGGATAGAGAGATATCAGCCCGTTCTGGCAAGCTTTGGTTAGTTGCTGACACACTGTTATCATGCTGCTCTGGATTGTAGCCTACCCTTCTCCGCCATGTCAGGACGGGCCTCAGACTCCTCGTCCAGGTTGATCTGGGCCAGCGAATATATCGTTGCGAGCTTGCGTTTGAGCGAGCGGTACTCGGTGCGGGCGCTCTCGAGCTGTTCCCTCAGCTCGCGACAGACCTCGTTACCGGACTGGCTCATCAAATGTGCCACTTGAGACTCCAAATCGGCGATCTTGTTCTTGGTGCGATCTCGAGCTTGTCGTTGACCGTTTCGGTCGACCAGCCGTTTGTTTTGGCGTCGCTCGCCGCTGATCCGTTCGCCCTTCTGGCCCTTCGGCGGAGTGCCGGTCGACACCTGCAGGGGCAGTTGCACCTCGGCGGCCATGGCCTCTATCACTACCTGGGGGTGTTCAGAAGGGCCCTGTCGACTGTGCGGTTGAGATGTTGGAGAGCGTAGGGACGGCAGGATACTAAATAAAGCTGAGATTGAAAACCCAGGAAGAATCTCAAGAAGTCGGAAGAATGGCGTGGGGCGCGTCAAGATTTGGCGCGTTAGCTGACCTCCGCCGCAAAACAACTAGACCTTTTCTCCCCCATTAATGTGAAGCGCCGATCCCAAATGTCGGAGGGCCGGTGCCGGACATCATCTCCGCCCAAATCTGTTGCCCCAAACTACAGTGGGAAGGTTAGCCGGCTTTTGTTTCAACTGCGGCACTGAGAGACTCCCATCGCAATAAGTTGGTCCAATAAAGCCCTCCGGGCTGGCACCATTCGACTCTGTCGCCCAGCTATCACAAGGTATGGAAGGGATCGGCTGGCGGCTCGGACGCCAACAGAAACTGAGAAACGCATCCGGGACGATCGAATCCAGAAACTGACCAAAATAAAGGACCTCGACGGGACTTTGTTCAAACTCCGCCAGCCGCTCTCTGGCATCTTCGACGTGGCGATACACTAGCCGAAAGACCGTTCCAGCCCTGGAGGCGTTGAACATGTATGACTCCTTGAGAAAAGGGTACCAGAAAGATTGACGGGGCAGGGGTGGTTGGCGAAGATAACGCATGGGATAACGGAGAATGCCCGATCAAATCATTTGAGAGATGGTTTTCATGCCGGCCAGGTTGCCGCTGTGGATTTACCCCGGGCGGACAACCGACAATGAGAAGACCCGGTCTATTGATGGTGAAAGGTCAAAGGAAGGGTGTCACGAAGGAGGAACGAGCGAGAGCGAGGAAGGTCGAACTTGGGGGATCGATCGGGCTTCGTGACGACCGTATGGACGTATTCGCTCTGGAGATCCACAGTCACCGGTCGGAAAATCAGGGTGGCTGGACAGTCGCTGTTGGACGCGGGGCGAGGATCGGCGGGCCCGGTTGATGTCATTTTACGCACTCACCCAGCGCTGGATGAGGTTATCACCCCAAGACTAGGAAAGGTATTGGCGCGGGAGATACCAGGAAAGGCATTGGAATAGGAGGTACGCAGGAGGACACCTTGGAACGAATTCCTGGGAGTGAGGAGCTGACACTTTCCTGTGCTACGGGGACATTGGCGCTGGTGACGATGTCGACAACAGAGGGCCATCGTAGGGCTATCGTAGGGCCATCGTCGTGCGAGCACATTTGGGTGGGTGGGAGCTGAACTGTCAGGGTCGAGGGCCGACGACGGTGAATCCCACCTCCCCAGAATCCGACCCTCCCCCTTCGGTAGTGAACGGCGCTTGAGCAAGGTCCACAAATTGGTCCATCTCCGTGCGCCTAGTCTCAGGCTGTGTCTGTTCGTTTATGTCCCCGGTGCGATAGTCACGGAAGACGTCTCCCGAACACTGTCACACCGACATCTTCAGGGGCATCGCCCTGGCGCCGTTTGATCAACGTTCCTGTCACAGTGGTCGCTCGCGGTCGGCAAGAGGATCGTCCACACCTTCGTACCCTTCCGCACTGTCACTGAGCATGATCCGCGCGCGGCTCGTAGGCCATTGTCGAGGGAGACACCGGATCACCCCTGCGACCCTCATACAGACAGACTCGGATTCTCTTACCGCTGTTCTGGTGTGTATTGGATTTTGAGGTCCAAAGCAATTTCCTTGATCGTGGCGGCGTCTTTTTCACCCCTGCAATCGCGGCACGTATCAAGCGTTGCAATCAGTTTGTCGCTATACCATTGCTTCCCGTACTCCGCCATCGAACCCCCCGGACGCGCTCTCTCTACTGCGCGGACCGAGGTATAGCTCGTTCGTTTTGGATCGAGGTTTCTCTGTCTTTTTTCCAGTATACCAGAGGCTTCTAAAGCCTCGGCCTCAGGGAATTTTACGCCGGGAAAAGAATTGATAGAGTGGTAATTCGCAAAGTGACTCTAATCCCGCGTGAAATACATGGGCCGCGTGGGAGCGGGTGACTCTTGAAGCGTCCAGCCACGCGTGAACCATCTAGAATTTTGGAATCGGAGGAATGGCTCATTGTCCGAATAGTTCACACGAGGCACGCCGACTAGTCGACCCGGTAGACATGGCAGACTTGCGGGGACTTACACCACCTGCACTTCGAGTCAATTGCCCAAGGTAGTTTGCCCGTGGCTGAAATTCATCCTCCTATGCCGTAGGGATCTTCAGCCTCGCCCAGTGACTCCCCTGACCGCGAGGTACAGTTTAGAGCGCATCGCACAAACCAAAATTGTGGAAGCGGGCTGGCCTCGCGGTTGTCTGAAAGATACACTAGGCCACCTTGATTAAGCATGAGGCCATAGAGGTAGCGAAACTGTAAGAACTCGCCAAATCTGCTCGCCAAATCTGCTCGCCAAATCT